>NW_020172663.1:150102-180595 GCF_003031525.2 Neophocaena asiaeorientalis asiaeorientalis
CATTCCTTTCCAAGGGATTTTTAAACATAAAACTTCTTCACAACCACAAAAATTAATAAAAAGTTTAGAAAATAAAATGATTTGCTTATTCTCCATTAACATTATTTGCTTCCAGAATTTCAACTTACCTGTGACCCTGACCTCTGGCAAATGTTCACTGGTGACTTCAGGGCAGAAATGTATGCTTTTACATTATCTTAGAACAGCAACATCGGAATAAAAATCACCAATAAATATGTTTAATTCTATTCCATGTTGCTGTGATTTGAATTTTCATGTAATTAGCCCTCCTTCCCATTGTCTTCTTAGCCTTTTCCCTTACTAGTTTGTAGAGGTCTTTTTTATTATCTAGTTAGGAAAGTTGTAAATATCTCCATCAAGGCTATGGCTTCTCTTTTCACTTTTTTTTTTTTTTTTTTACTCTACCTTTTGCTAGTTTTAGACCACTGGGATTTATTTTTATAAATGATTTAAAATAGAGATTTAGCTTCACTTTCTTCCAAATGTCCAAAATAATATTTTAACATTTCAGTGTTATACAATTTGGAATGTTCTAATTAGTTTGAATATGTTTCTCTGTACACTTAGATTAAACACGGATTTAAACTGTTTTCCTCTTAATTCATCATTCATATCTATAGTTTCTCCAGAAGTTATCAACTAGAAAAACTCTAAATTGAAGCCTTCGCAGGTACCAGCAGCCAAAAGTTCTCCCCAAAAACCACTTATGGCAGATTTTCCCCTTAGTTTAGAAATAGTTAAAATCAGGATAATTAAAATCGGAGAGAACATTTTTCTAATTGATCTTTCTTGTCATTTAAAATCTATTATTTCAAATACTTTTTGGTTTGTTATTTGTTGTTTTTCGGGGGGTGTTTGTGCCTTTGTTTTTGGATGGAAAATTTGTCAGCAAACCCCTCGTGGGCTTCCCCTTTGGGGCTATTCTGTAGATTCCAACCTAACGTGTTGCCAAGTGTGTGTTTGATGGGTAAGATCCTAGGTCTGGCAGATTTTTCATCCCCCAAGAGGGTACCAATCCTCCCCGCCACCAGAATCTTCAAATGTCTGCCTGTGAACAAAGGCACCAGCATTCCTCCCATGAAGGAGAGGGGTGAATGCCAAACATGTCTAAATTTGCTGTTGTAAAATGATCTTCATTCCCATTTGAGGTATCTTTGCTTGGGATAGTCTTTACCAACCAGGTTACAGCGCCATCTGGCATTCAAAGCTGCGTAAGAGGCAAACTGCTTTTTAAAAAAATCCACAGAAACTGCAGAAAAAACAGTGCTCCCTTAATGGGAGGGGTTCAGAATAGACTCAGAAAAGGTGCTGAGAAAGGGACTGAGGAGACAATGATGAAGGAGGTCAATGGGACAGGGATTTTTAAATAACAAAAAAAATTAATGGTTGCTGCAAGCATTCAAACAATCTAGGATTGTATAAATGTATTGAGTCCAATGCCCAATTCCCCTGCCTCATTTAACTTAATAAATGTAATCACTGTTATAGGTTGACTAGCATCTACAAAGCAGTTGATGCCTATAAAAGTATACTAAAAATTGCCTACATAAATACAAATGCTGCTTTTAACTTATTTTTGAAATTGTTCTTGTTTTACAACTATCAGATCATTTTTCCATATATAGCTCTTTCATTTTTTTTATCAGTTGTATGATATCCAGTATCATATGCACCTTATTTTGTTGTCAACCATCTATTTATAGTTAATTAGATCACTGCTAATTTTTTCCACTACCACAAACAATGCTGCAGTGGACTTTTATTCTTTTTTGTTTTTTAATCTATTTATGGAAAAATAAGATAGTTAGGTCTAAATGTAGGCACATTTCACATTTTGCAAGATATTTAAAAGTATCTGCCCCAGAAGAGGCTTCCCTGAGGTCACATGGATAGAACAGGGGCTCCAGGGTAGCCATGCCCTGATCTCAAACAGGGAACGGTGACTGCTGCCAGTCTCCTAGCTCATTCTCAGCAGCTAATCCCTCGAAGTCCTCCCTGGCTGTGGGACAAGGGTGAACTTCTGAGGACAGACTATGTGATTCAGATCTGCAGGGACCAAAATATTCAAACTGAGGCCACTAGTTGTGAAATTGAGGACTTCCAGGGAAAGCAAGTTTCATGCCAAAATGTGTACACATTTTGTTCCAGGGAAGCATGCATGGTGAGAATCGTGTGGGATGGTTTACTGAGGCAGGAGGAAGAGAGCAGCAATAAGAGTACACCTCCCTGTTCTGGAGCTGTCTTTCGGTGCCTGAATGTGCTTCTTGCTTCCTTATAAGTCTTCACTGGGCTGGCATTATCCTCTTTGCTCACAACTCAGAAGAGGGTTTGGGAAGTCTGTTTGAGCCTACAAGTTTTGCTATGCCTCTTTTTTTCCCTTGCTACTCATTTCTCCCACTCAACTCATTGTTCCTAAACTGTCATTTCATTTTGTCTCTTAATCCTGAGACCTAAATATTTATTTATTTAATAAATATTTATTGAATACCTACTGTATATTGAGCGCTCTCCTAGAGTCTTGAAATACATTAGTGTACAAAACAAAACTCCCTGTTCTCATAAGCTTACAATCATAATGTATGTTACATATTTATAACTATTTTTTTAAAAAAAATTTCTAGTGGGTAAGGAGGAGAAGAGGACAGTGGGCAAAAAGACAAATGTGTCATGGTAAGGTGACTAGAAAAGGGTTGGTTGGGGGAGGGCGGCTTTCAAAAGTGAATAGGGTGGTTGGGAAAGGACTCAGTTTTGAATTTTAAGCAAAGAGCTGAAGGAAGCGAAAGAGTTAATCAAGCAGGAGCAGAATGAGGGTTGTTCAAGGCAGAGAGCAAAGGCCCTACAGGAGAGCTCATTTGTCAGTGAAATGGCAAGGGGGGCAGTGTGACTGATGTGCAGCTGAAGTCAGGGGTCGTCACAGCCATTCACAGCATTCAGGGCATGGTGAAGACTCTGCTTCCAAAGACTGCAGTAAACAGCCATTGCAGGGGTTTGAACAGAGGCTGGACACAGTCTGACTCATTCTGCAGTACTGATGATTACGGGCTGGGAGAGGGACAAGGAAAGAAACAGGAAAACATGTTCAGAGACTATGACAGTCACATAAGTGAGAGATGAATGGACTCTGACCAGGTTTAACCTATGGGTCAGGTTCTGTCCACCTGCTCTTCTGTCTGATGTAACTGTGAAGTTATGTGAGGCCCTGGTAGAGTGTGAAGGGGTAATCTATGGAGGACTTCTGCAATACTTGAGTAAGAAAAAACGCTGTGCCTTAGGAAGTGTTGAACTAATGTGAGTAACGTCTTTGCTGTGCTATCCTGTTATCTCTGCTCCCCAAAGAAATCTTGTTCAGTTGGGACTCTGGGGCAGGATGCAGATGGTTTGTAATGTGGCCAGAATGAAACCAGAATGTTTAAACATATGCCTGCTGGGGAAATGTGGTTCTTAGCCCGAAAACAATGGCATAGTGAAGGGCAAGGTGAAAACTGGAGGGCAGACATGGGGGAGGGACTCTCTCTACCTCTCCTTTGCCTGCCCCAAATCTCTGGTTCCAAAATGACTCTTCTCCCCTCAACAGGACCACAGAGTAGCTAGGTGCTCTGCTCTTTTGCTATCCTGACTTCCTGTACCTGTGAGATAGTGGAATTTGGAAGAAGCTCTGCGCCTCATTGGTGTAGGTGTGTAGATTTTTAAAAACTGATAACAATGATAACCCATGACTTAAGCAGAAGAAGCAAGAAGGCCAGGTGCAGGCTCCTAACATGCCATCTGAAAGCTGCAAGGGTGAAGAATTTTGAAGAAATCAGAGTGAATTGAGCATTGCAGTCTAAGAGCACTCTGATTTCAGAAATCTAACCTCAGCCCTCTGTTAGTTCACTTCCCCATTCCAAACTGTCTGCTCCGGGACAGGGGTAGGTGTTTAGGTTATGCTGCAGTAACAGAGAACGTTTGTGGCGCATTTGTATCTGGAAAACGGTCTCCTAGGACCACCATTCTGCAGCACTTCATCCCTTAGGCCACATCTAGCGTCAATCACCTGGAAGGGGTGATGGGAGGGGAGGGGTGGAGATCAGCTCACAGTCCTGCAAGGGAGGGGTCCTCCTACCGCCTGCGCACTCTTCACTGCACTGCAGGGGTCGACTTCACGCAGGAAGGGGGTTCCGTGGCGCATGCGCAGTCTAGATGCACTGCAGGGAAGGTTTCGCTCAGGGAGGGGGCTTCCTGGCGCTTGCGCACTCTTCTTACAGCATTGCGGAGCCTGCTTTGCGGCTGCGCCTGTTTGGCACCTTCCAGAAAGCTCGAGGGCTGGGCGGAGGGATAGTGGGGGAAAGTTGGTCGTCATTCCCTCTTCTTGCTCCTCCCGCCGCTGGTGTTCACAGCCCCCAAGTGTTCGTTTTGTGACATTGTACCGCATCAATAGACCGCAGCCTAACTGCACAAGCATAACCCCTTTTGGTTTTTTGTCTGACAACATCTAACTGCGGTGTTGGGACTGGGAAATTAGCTGTGTGGGCCACCAGAGTAGGATTAGAGTCAAATAACAAACCCTAATTTTGGAAAGAGAGCAGCTGCATGAAGGATATCTGGGCAGATTGACAACCTGGAGGTGAACTGGCCCCAAGTAAATATCACCTCAGCATCAGAGCCCCGCTTCCTACGAGCCACTCTCTCACTTTGGCCATGGGTGATTGCACAGCGGTTCTCAAAGTGTGTTCTCAAGAACAGCAGCACCATCGCTGCAAACTTGTTAGAACCACAGATTCTCAGGCCACCTCAGTCTATCAAGCTGAAACTCTGGGAGTGGGCACACAGATGTTTAAAAAGCCCTCCTGCCGACTTTAATACATGTCCTAAGGTAGAATCTGTGTCAGGGTGCTGAGAGCTTATGGTAGAAGCAGTCCAAGGAAATCCAGGAACTTTTCATTGCATCCAAAACTGGTTTCCAGGATCTACTGGAAAAGCCTCCATTTCCTGCCTGCTTGACCTAAGCTGGTGTCTGCCGTTTCTGGGACGTAATGGTGGGAGAGATGAGAGAGACAGGCTGCCAAATTCTGAACTGAAATGGGTCTTCCTGAAGCCTGTGTTATGGGTGCAATATGGCATCGACACTGCACCCCGTGTCCCTCATGGCTGTGTCATAGGTGAGAATTTGGGGGGAAGCTTTTAAGGAGGAATGATGATTTTTTTAAGGCCTGTCACAGACTACTGATTCTGCCCTCCAAGCTACTAATGGTGAAAACCCATTTTCTGGTCATATATCTGAGAAACGGGCTTAAATCCAGTTCCAAACATTTCGTTTGAATTTGCCCACCAGATGACTGTCCAAGCCTTATGTTGGGTTGCAGGGGAGTCTTTGGTTAAAGTTGCACTGAGAAATAAGCAATGATGTGACAAGGGGTGAGTGATGAGCTTGAGGGACTGTAAAGACTCCGTGCACACTAAATTTGGGTGAAAGTTGTAAAAAGTCACATTTCTCAGACTTGGCCTCAAATCTTTTGTACCCTGTTCTTGCATACAGGCAAGAATGAGAACTAGAGATTTTTCTTCCCTGGAGAGTACAACAGTTACTTATGTTGTCCTGGGAACTCTTTTGTCCAGAGCTGTGGTCTATGCAAGTTGGTGCCAATGGGCATATATAGGTGAGAAGAAATGCAGCAGTCGTAAGTGCTCAGAGGGGTCTTCCCGAGCATAGGGATTGTTTTTGGGCTGTTGCACTGCTTTGTTTTGTTTCCATGCCTTTGCCCATTTCCATGCTAACATGATTTGGGGATAGCCTCTTGTTTGCCCATTAGGGCACACGTCAACACAAAGGGTCACCATGATGAAGACATGATCCTGGCTTGCATGGACCTTGGATCTGACAGCACTCTGCCCTGAGGTTCTCACCTCCAATCACTAGTCTTTCTCCATAAGGTGTTGTCCTCTCTCTGGTGAACAGACAGAACAATAAGCCCATGTCCCCTCTGCTTTCCAGGTGCTGTGGTGTTTTCCTCTCCCATTCATCTTTGTTTCGTTCATTTATTTTGTTTTTTGTTTGTTTGATTTCTTTGTATTTCACATGAGTGAAATCATACGGTATTTGTCTTTCTCCATCTGACTTATTTCACTTAACACAATACCCTCAAGGTCCACCCATGTAGTCACAAATGGAGAGGTTTCATCTTTTTTATGACTGAGTAGTATTCCATTGCACACATATATGTGTGTGTGTGTGTGTGTGCACGTGTGTGTGTGTGTGTGTGTGACATCTATCACATCTTCTTTATCCATTCGTCCGTTGATGGGTACTTAGGTTATTTCTATATTTCCATATCTTGGCTGTTATAAATAATGCTGTGATGAACACAGGTGTGCGTATGTCTTTTCAAATTAGTGTTTTCATATTCTTTGGATTTCCACCCAGAAGTGGAATAGCTGAATCATATGATAGTTCTATTCTGAATTTTTTGAGGAATATCCATAGTGTTTTCCATAGTGGCTACACCAATTTACATCCCACCAACTGCACAAGTGTTCTCTTTTCTTTACATCCTCCCCAATACTTGTTATTTCTTGCCTTTTTGGTAATAGCCATTCTGACAGGTGAGAGGTGGTATTTCGTTTAGTTTTGATTTGCACTTCCCTAATAATTAGTGATGTTGAGCATCTTTTCACTTGCCTGTTGGCCATTTATATGCCTTCTTTGGAAAAATGTCTATTCACCTCCTCACTTATCTTTTATTTTTCTGTTTATTTATCTATCTATTTATTTATTTATTGACTGCATTGGGTCTTCATTGCTGTGCGTGGGCTTTCTCTAGTTGTGGTGAGCAGGGGCCGCTCTTCATTGTGGTGCACGGGCTTCTCATTGTGGTAGCTTCTCTCATTGCAGAGCACAGGCTCTAGGCACACGGGCTTCCATAGTTATTGCACAAGGGCTCAGTAGTTGTGGTGCACAGGCTTAGTTGCTCCACGGCATGTGGGACCTTCCCAGACCAGGGCTCGAACCCGTGTCACCTGCATTGGCAGGCGGATTCTTAACCACTGTACCACCAGGGAAGCCCTCCTCACCCAACTTTTAATCAGGTTGTTTGGTTTTTTGGCCAGATTCTTTACGTTTTTGTTACAGCACCACCACACTTCTAAGTACCTATGTATGTATCATTAACTTTGGTTTGTATCAAACTACCCCCAAAATTTGAGGTATTTATTATTTATAATGATTCTGTGGATGAGCTTCATGGTTCTTCTGATCTGAGTCAGCTCGACTGGGCCTGGATGGTCTAGGGTGGCCTCACTTACATATGCAAAGGTTGGTTTGGTGGCAGGTTAGGTGACAGGGATGAGTTAGTGATATGTCTCTCATCATTGAGCAGCCTCCTTCATATAGTTATGGCACTCTTAAGAATGCAGGAGAAGGCAAGCCCTGTGTGCAAGTACTTTTTCTGCATCTCTGGTTGTGTCACATTTGCAATTGTCCTGTTGGCAAAAGCAATATACGTAGCTCAGCCCAGAGTCAGTGTGGCTGGGGGCTACCCAATGATTTGGATGCAGGGAGTGGAATTATTGCAGCCAATTTGCACACGTAAAAATGGATAATATGGTGGGGTTACCACCATGGCTTAAGTACTCCAGCATTTGGGGGTCAGAAACAGAGGAGAGAGAGCCAATAAATGAGACAAAAGTAGACTAGTCAGAGAGTTCAGTGGAGAAGAAGGAAAATGGAAGCCCAAAAAGAGAGAGGAGGCCATTTAGAAAGGAGGAGTCCATTGAACAGTTTAATCCAATGAGTGGTTAGATAAGATGAGCAGTGGGAACTATCCACCAGGTTTAACAGCATGAAGTACCACAATGTTTTTTGAAAGATTTGTTTTGATGGAGCGAGGGAGAAAACCCACCCAGGGTAGGATGAAGGTTCAGATGGGAATAGTTAGTGTCTGTGAAATGACCCATTACTGCTCATTATGCTATAGCCTTTCCTATGTAGGATAGATAATTTTTAAATTTCTGACTCAAAATCGCTCTAAATATTACCAACCACATGGAAAATAATCACAGTATCTATTCGTGATTCATGGCAGTCAGAGGGCACATGATAATCTCCAATGAATTTCTATGGCTTTAAAAAACATGCCAGGCTCTATTCCTGTCCTGGCCAGAGCCCTGGTGATACAGTTGGTAGATGGATGGGTCCAGCTGTAAGCTCCAACATCAAGCACCTGAAGTAGATATCTATGTTTAGAATGGGAAACCATGAATAATATAATGACTCTTCAAAGTATTTTCTTTTAATTTTGTTCAACATTGAGATATTGAAGCAAAGAGAAAAATGAAAATAAAAATTTCATCAGACATAATGAGAATTAGTCAGCCATACCATTTAATGACAGTGGTAACTTAATCTATCATCCATGTTGGCATTATTTCCAACTTCTTGAGCATTCCCTTCAAATATTTATGATTTTATAATGCAGAAACTATCTTAAAATGCATATAAAATAATTAGAAAAATGAAAGTACTCATTATATAGATAGATGGATATTTCCCCTTCCTTCCTTTTTATTTATTCCAGAATTTCAGGTAGTCCTTCCTTCTCTGAATAGTTATCATAGCCATCATGTGCAACACCAGAACTTAATGCATTTGCACTCCTAGTACCAATATAAAGAAATCCTGTTTCTTCACTCCTTTGACCACACCATATAAAGTAACATTTTGTAAATTTCCATTTCAATAAGTGAAAAATAGTATATTTTAATCTTCCTGATTTCTACATAAGATTAAGCATTTTGTCATGTTTCTTGGTAATTTAATTATCTTCTGTGAATTTCCTGTCAGATATAAATTGCTCATTTTCCCCCACTGGGTGGATATTGGTTAATCTTCATCATTTTGGAAGACATTTATACGTTCTAGAGACCAAATTTTTGTCAGTCACACATGCTACAAATATTTCTTCCCAGTTGATAGATATCCTCAACTATTTTTAGGCAGTCATTCTATGTTAATTTAAAATCACTTTTGTAAACACTGTGAGAGAAGATGATATAATAAATTGTACCAAAACTATTTTGGTAGCTTTTTATTATGATATAACTATATACTTAAAGAAAGTTGCAAGAATAGGACAAGTGACTCCTATGTTCTCTAACCAGATTCATCATATGTTTGTTCACATTTTGCTGCTATTTCATTTATTGTTCTCATCATTCTCTGTATAGACATGGATAGATGTAGACATACCCATGTACCACACACACATGTGTGGATATAATTGAACAGACACACACAATATTTACACACACACATGTGTGGATATAATTGAACAGACACACACAATATTTCAAAACCATTTGAAAATAAGTTAGATAAAGCAAACCTTAATACTTTGGAGTGCATTTCCAATAACACTGACATTTTCTTACACAACTACAGTTCAGGAAATTTAGGATTGGTTAAATGTCATTAGCTAGTCTACAATCTATTCTTCTTATTCAAGTATAGTTGATATACAAAATGAGCATCTGCATTTCATTTTCATGTCTTTTTAGTATCGTTTTATTTAGAGTAATTCCTCAGTGTTTCTTTGAGATTCTTGACTTTTATGGCTTTGAAGTGTACAGGTCAACTGTTTTGTAAAATATCATTTAACTTGTGTTAGGATGATGTTGCCCTGTGGTCAGATTTATATTATGCATTTTTAGCAAGAATGGTATTGAATGGATGCTGGGTCCTTCTCAAAGCATCGTTTCAGGAGACATGTAATATTGGTACTTACCAATATTGGTGATGGTAACTTTGATTACTATAGTTCAGATCGATAGTTCTGTTTCTCCTCTTTTTAATTAATAAAAATAACTTGTGGGGAGATACTTTGAGACTATGTAAATAGTCTGTTCCTAATGGTACTTTCACTCACTGTTTTAGCACAAACTGATGATTTTCTAATTCCTTCTTATCATTCCTTCTTTAGTTATTAGTCAGTAACCTAACGTCAGGAAGAGTTTTCATTTCATCCTCACTCAGTCATTCATTGTTTTTATCGGTGTGGACTCATGGATTTTCCTTTTACTCATTGGGTTCAAATCCATTACTACCCTTATTTCTTTAAAAAAAATAGTTCTAAATTTACTGAAAAACTGAGAAGATAGTACAGCCCCTATGTTCTTATTCAGAGTTCCTACAGTCTGACACCCAGTTCTGCTACTTTTAATGTTTTGCATAAGTATGCTATATTTATTATAATTAATATATCAATATTGATACAGTATCAGTAATAAAAATCATACTATACTCGATTTCCTTAGTGTTTACCTAATGTGCATTATCTGTTCCAGGATCCTGCCCAGGATACCACATTACATTTACTTATCATGTCTCCTTAGGCTCCTCTGGACTGTGAAACTTTTTCAACATGTTCTTGTTTTTGATGACTTTGACAATTTTTGAGGACTACCAGGCAAGTATTTTGTACAGTGTCCCTCAGCCAGGCTTTATTTGATGTTTCCCTCATGATTAGACAGGATCTGTAGATTTGGGGAAGAAGAATCACAGAGTAAAAGCATCATTTCCATCACATCAATGATACATTCTATCCGTCTGAGTTAGCACTTGAAAACCTGGCTGAGGTAACATTTGTCGGGTTTTTCCATGGTAAAGTTATTTTTTTTCCCCTTTCCATACTACACTCTTTGAAAGTAAGTCTCTATGAGCTGCCCACACTTAAGAAGTGTGGAGTTATGTTCTACTGGCTTGTGGGGAGAGTATCTACATAAATTATTCAGGGTTATTCTGCATGAAATATTGTCTTATTTCCCCATTTGTTAATTTATTAAATTATTTATGTACGTAAGTCTGGACTAATGGATTTTTTTTGATCACACTGCATGACACTGGACTCACAGGTTTTTATGTTATGTTTAGGGATATAATTGAACACTGCTTTATTTATTTTGATGCACATATTTTCCCAAACCTGCCTCCTTCAGGCTGGCTTCTGTACCCTTTGACATGTTCCCATGTTTGTTTTTTTTTCAAGCACTTCCTTACTCCAACATTATTTTTCTTCAAAAATAAATTCTTCAGTTCTTGCTTCTTTGATTTGAAATATCCTATTTATAATGTATTAATTTTTCATATATACATGGGTCAGATTCAGTTTTATGAGATTTTTTTATCATCCCTTTTCACCAGCACTTTGGGCCATCCAGAAGTGAGAAATGCATTAGTAAAATCATGCAGCAGGGGCTTCTGTAAACCCATAAAGCCCTTGCAAGGATCCTAAAATGCAGTGGCTTATGCAAGATTTTTTTCATTGCTTAAAAATTGCAAGGCTAAGAAAATTTTCTTGGACTCCAAAAAAATTGTATTTCATTAGTGATTGATCTTCTCATTTCAAGTCTTTCACTTTAAAATCTAAGTTTTTGTTTTATTACTACTCACAATTTTCTAGTACATCTTCTAATGCCTTGTCTGGCCTTTTCCTGCATATTCCGACAAAGATGTGCCACAAAAACTTTTTCCTCCGAGACTCACTGTTTATTAAATTAATGTTCCTGGGGCTTCGGGGTTTTTGAGAACTCCTGAGCCCAGAAAAATTGTTGTCTTACAAGGGGAACCACCCTCTGGAGAGTTTATTTTGCAGCCTTTTCTCAGCACGTAGAGAGTGCCATATACTACTCTGTTGCTAAAGCCCTTGAAATCTGCCTGTGAAAATTTACATCAGTATACTATCCTCAAAGGAAATGTGTGAGGCCCAAGAACAACTCCATTTTCCTAGTTAAAATTCGCCTCATTCATATGTGTTGTCAGTGTTACAATTATCAAAGACCCATGTTGCAGCGCCATCTGTCATCCAGAAATGGAAGTACGGGGACAGGATAAAGTTAAATTGCTGAGAACCCAAGCTCCCAGCAGCTGCTGAAGATGTTAATGATTATTGTGAGGAAAGAGATCAGAGTCCTGTAAAGAGCAGAGTCCAAGGAACCACTGGTGAAGGACTTCAATGAATAGAGGATTAGAATACCTTTTAAATTATAGAATATCACTGTAAACATTAAAAAATTACAGAAGCTTACAAGTTAAAAAGAAACTTTAATTATACACAGTATATCTTTTCTCTTTCATTCCATACTACCTTTTAAACTTGTGTATACATTCAGATTTTGGGGAACATTTACAATATATTGGACAGAATCTTTTATCTATATCATTTGTCTATGCCTCAATGATAAAGATTTATTTTATTTCTTATTTTTCACTTTTGCAGAAAATTCTGCAGAGAACATTCTTGTAAATTTCACACTTTGGTAAAAATAGAATTGATGGGTCAAAAAAGCTACCTTAAAATGTGTAAGTACCAAATATGCAGTTCTCAAACCTGAATATTAGCAATTCATTTTTGTCTTCAATCGGGTTAACAAGGCTTCTCGTTAGGTTACTTTAGTTTTGTGGGGGATACAGTTTTGTATTGTTTTTATTTATTTGTTTTCTCTTCTAAAAACAACCTGTTCATATGACTTAATACATGTTAAAGTAGTTGTTATTGTTTTTCCTCATTAATTTTAGGCCAATTTTTATTCTGAGTATTACACTGAATACTACCCTACACATATAGCAAATGTTTTCCAAATGTTTGTCTATTTGTTTGTAATCTTATTCACCTTAATATATATAAACATTATTACTAGTTTTAAAGAAAAAATGTAAGTCTTTTTTATTATTCTTGTATTTCATGTGAACATTACTATTACGAAAAACATTAGGAAAATATTTTATTGTAGTTTTTTCATCTTAAACATGTTTTTCTACATTTTGGATTATGTATATGTACGGCAAAAGAATCTAAGGTTATTTAATGAATGAATGCTAATGTTAAAATTCTTTGAATTATCCATCCGCTCTAGATTGTGGATTTTAATTAAAAGTTCATTTTTACATGAGCAACAGATAATAGATAAAAAACAAGGACCTACTGCACACCTATTGAACTATATTCAATATCTTGTAATAATCTATAATGGAAAATTATAGTGTGTGTATAACTGAATCACTTTGCTGTACATCTGAAACTAACACCACATTGTAAATCAACTTCAGTAAATAAATGAAAGATGGGAACCTGAAAGATGTGGAACAGTGTTTTGTTTTGTTTTGTTTTGTTTTACCATTTTGAAGGACTTCTTACTGTCCTTTTGTTGATTCCCGTACATTTGCCTAAATATCGTAAGGCCTGTGCTACTTTGTATCCTGTTCTCTCAACGTTTTAAATTCAGCATTTCATATTTAACCTGTAAGAATGCAGCTACAGAATCTACAAACTGTAAATTTTTCTTGACAAAGTGACCTGCCAAAGGGAGTATATTTTACAAGTATCGTATACTATGCTGAAAAACAGCGAGGATATGGGAATTGATCATGGCGGGACAGAGCCTTCCGGAAATTGCTTTTTCTTGACTTATACGTATCCCAGAGTGAACACTACATAAGCCTCCGGTCTCCGGACACTGGCCCCCTCCGTGCCGGGATACCCAGTGTCAGCGCGCCCCGCAAGGCCCGGCCACCGGAGACATGACTGGGTCCGCAGGTCGGCTCACTAGCTGAGCGCCGAGTGAAGGTCACGTGACGGGCGGGAAGGACGGCGGCCCGTAAGGGCCAATTCTATTAACATCTGTTCTGCATTGGCAGGTGGAACTAGTTGAAGTATTTTTACCCCTCCGGGGTTCCATCTCTTGGACCTCTGCCAGTCCGTCCAGGCTTTAGGCGCTCGCTGGGAATTTCCCATGGGTCTTTTGCACCGCGGAGATGGAGTTGGAGACGCTAGATGTGGCTAGTTACCTGCGCAACTGGTTTCTTCTGGGGAGTTGGGACCCCCAGATTTTGATATCTGATTTTCAGCATATACAGGAGTTGGATTTTTCTAGAAAGTGTGCAAGTGTGTTTGTAATATCCATTGATTTTTATATTTATATAAAAGTGCATAAATAAAATTTACAGTATTCCTTTTTAATATTTGTGCTTTCTGTTTTTACTTTAGCTTAATTCCATTGGTCAGGATTTGTTCAAATATTTTAGTTTAGATGGATGTTGAAGTGTTTTTTGTTTAATGGGAAGCCAATAGTACTTAAGATCATTTTAGATTTGGATACTGATTATTTATTTTAGTGTTTTGCAGACTTTTTCATCCACTCCAATAGCTGGGGGAAGGGGGAGGAGGAATTTACAGAGTTTCACACATCTTAAGAATTCTGTGATTATTGCCAATTTAAAACTACGCTTTGATTTTTAAACTTTTGTGATTTTATCCTGTCTTTTAAATTCAATTTTAATTTAAATTATAACAATTTAAAGTTTTTTGTTGTATTAATTTCAAAACAGCTGATGGACTTTCCTTTTGACCCTCTTCTCTGTACAACTCCTCCTCTTACCCAGTACCCTTTAATCTCAACTTGAACCTACTGGATTTAAGAATTTTGGGAATTCCGTGGCAGTCCAGTGGTTGGTACTCTGCCCTTTCACTGCTGAGGGCATGGGTTTGATCCTTGGTAGGAGAATTTTGTTTCATATATACCCCACCCTTGTTCCTCCTGTGCTGTATCCTAGCTCAAGCTTCTGTGTCTGTTGCAGAAATCTGTTCTATAATGCACCACACAAAAGAAGTCTAGGTCTCTTCCTTCCTGTGTGTTGTAAATTATTTGGAATTCACCTCTCTGGCCTTTTGTAGTCTAAAACGTATTACATAATGACATAAAAAGATAAAGGAGAAGCAAAAGCAGGGAAAAATGCAATAACATGAAACTCTTAATATGACATTTGGTACTGATGTTCAACTCTTGTTTTGATAGCCCTATACTTTTCCTATATGGAATATTCAGAACTGTATGCATACTTATTTTGCTGTGTTAACGTTCTAAGTTTTGAAGGAAGAAATTTTGTTGATAAAAGTTCAAATTATACCTGGACAAAAGTTGCATAATGAAAGACCATTATCTACCTTATGACTCCTCCAGTTTGTAACCACCAACATCCATACTTTGATATCTCTTTTTTTCTGACATATGCTTGTAAAATACATACATATGTATTTCTCTGTATGTTTTCACACGTAGACTTATGTAGAGACCACACAATGATAATTGTTTTATTTTTGGCTCTATATACCATGTCATAGTGTTACCACAAATCATAATTAGTATTTTATTTGATAAGAACATTATTGCTCATTAAAAATACAGGTATGCGTTACACCCACTGCCTATGTGAGTACACTAGGGATGGGGTAGGTAGTGTAAGTGGTGAAAGGTTATAGGTATTAAGTGATGTAATCAGAACACAGTCACCTTTGTTCTCTACACCATCATCCTCTTTACAGCTGTGTAAGCATAAACTCTTCTCATTGTCCTGTTGTCCCTTACTGTGGGTGTGTTAACATTTAGTAATTACTGATTTACCTCCAGTTAGTAAATCAGTAATGGTAATCTTATGAGATGTGCCATAATTTGCTCACTCAATCATCCCATTAGTCTTTGATGGCTATATACAGTATTTAGTTTGTTTTCCATTTTTTCATTTGTATTTTTGTTTTTTGCCAAAAGAAACAGTTTTGGAGTATGCATACTCTGTACATTTATCTGTGCTAGAGACCTATTATACATATAGAATATATTTGTAGAATTATAACTTCCAAGGCAAAGTGTGCATCTCTGCAATCTTACTGCATAATAGCAACTCATTCCCCAAGTTGTATTATTTCCAACTATAGTATACATCATCTTGTAGAGCTATGCTATATATGATGTAATATGGGAAACATTTTTTATATTGAAAAAGTATCTCATTCACAAATCAGAGTACATAATTCTTTCATTTTGCTTTAACAGCTATTTCAATACTGTCTGTTGCCTCTAGCTAACCTTTCACACTGCTTGGATAAAGTTTGTCTGAGAATGATATGATTGGTGGGCTGATCACAGAGGGACAATAAACCAGAAAAGAAAGCAGAAAGTAAAGCACAAAGGTGCTGTTTAGGGAGAACCACTGGGCAAGGCGTTCTGAGAGACTTCTGTGTGGGTTTTTGGTGTAAGTGCTGCCCACGGGTAACACAAACTAAATGAGTTTGTTTTAGGGGAAAAAAAACCGAGTTTCTTAGAGATGCAATGAGGATTTATTTTTATTGCATCAAGAATTCAAGTAACGGTAAACAAACTTAGACTATTATGGAAGCTCAGGAATGTCCTGGTAATCTCAACCTCCTGTTTTTTTCCCATTATCCTCAATATGTAGACCTTCATATTCTTCCAATTCTGGAGAAAGAAATGAGGAAGGCAATGGGGATTACAGTTGCATCTCTTGCCAGATGGCATGTACGTGGTCACTTGTGCAGTTGTGAAACGTGCTTGTTTCACTTGCACGCTTGCTAGTTGAGTTGTGGGTTTAGCACAGGGGCTTAGGGTTTTCTTGTGGAGAGAATCATTTTATGTTGAATTAGAGCTATAACAATTGCTAGTTGTGGCATGACATGATTCATGGAAAAGGCTTTGAACAGTTTTTGAAACACAGAACTAATTTAATTATTATTTAACCATTATCTTAATAGTCACATATAATTATACCTCTTGTCTTAAAGAAAAAAGCAGAAAATATATAAGCATTCCAGGAGACCACTTTAAGAGATGCAATCAGAGAAGTGCAAATTAAGACAACAATGAGAAACAGCTACAAACATATTAGAATGGCCAAATCTGGAATCCTGACAACACTAAATGCAGGTAAGGATGTAAAGCAACAGGAACTCTCATAGATTGCTGGTGCTATGCCTCTTGATATTTATACAAAGGAATTGGAAACTTAGGTTCACACAACCACCTGTGCAAAGATGACATAGCAACTTTGTTTATAGTTGCAAAAACTCAGAAGCAACTTAGATGTCCTTTGGTTAGTAGGTGAATGGACAAACAAACTCTGTTACTTCAGGAAATGGAATATTATCTAGCACTAAAAAGAAATGAGCTATCAAACCATGAAAAAACATGTGGAAGAAACATAAATGCATATAGCTAAGTGAAAGATGAGAATCTGAAAAAGCTACATACTATACAACTCCAAATATATGACATTCTAGAAAAGGTAAAACTAAAAAGTAAGAAGACCAGTGATTGCCAGGAGTTGAGGGAGGGGAGAAGAGTCCAATATGTGGAGCACAGAGGATTTCTAGGGCAGTGAAAATACTCTGTATGATCTTATAATGATGGATACATGTCATTATATTGTCCAAACCCATTGAATGAACAGTATCAAGTGAACCCTAATGTAAACTGTGCACTTCAGATGATTATGTTTCAATATAGGTTCATCAGTTGTAAGAAATGTACCACTCTGGGGAGTGATGATGATGATGGGGGAGGCTGTACATGTGTGGGGCAGGGAATATGTAGGAAATCTCTGTACCTCCCTCTCAATTTTTCTGTGAACCTAAAACTTCTCAAAAAAATATTCTTGGGAAAAAATGAAAAAAAAAAGACAGAAGCAAGACTAAGACTGAGAGCATAGTTCTTAAGGTCACACTTTTTTTTTGGCAATAGGACTATGATATTAGCATAAAGAATATAGTCCAGCCAAACTCAAATTTTGTGCTTTAAAGAGTGTCATTGTGGGCTTCCCTGGTGGCACAGTGGTTGGGAGTCCGCCTGCCGATGCAGGGGACATGGGTTCGTGCCCCGTTCCGGGAAGATCCCACATGCCGCGGAGCGGCTAAGCCCGTGAGCCATGGCCGCTGAGCCTGCGTGTCCGGAGCCTGTGCTCAGCAACGGGAGAGGCAACAACAGTGAGAGGCCCGCGTACCGTAAAAAAAAAAGAGTGTCATTGTGTGCAAGAGGGAAGAGATATGGGCACATATGTATATGTATAACTGATTCACTTTGTTATAAAGCAGAAACTAACACACCATTGTAAAGCAATTATACTCCAATGAAGATGTTAAAAAAAAGAGTGTCATTGTGAAGCATTTGACATAAACTCTTTATGTGCCTTGCTATGCTCTATTTCTTATTGCAACATTTCCCTTCCTTCTATGATGCATTGCCTTTACCTCTGACTTCGGCCCTGGCCCTGGGTGAACAGACACATCTCAATAGCCACTGTCTGGGAAAATCCTTAAGCATGTTCATAAATGGAGAGAGGAAGCCTACAAAATTAGTTAACTCGTAATATCATGTCTGCAGGGATGCAAAGTTCTCAAGAGTAAAACAAGAAACCTCAGTTTTGCCAAACCAAAGATGCAGAATGTTGTATTAAAGGCCATTTTGCCAATTGAAATCTTAAAGTGAAAAACTCTATCCTGTTCAATGTATATTTTTAGTTCACTTGAGAGAAGGTACCAGGGAATTAAAGAGCACACAAAGAACAGGTTGGTTCTTGCTGAGAACCTGCTTAACAAAACAGAACTGTAAAGTGTCTTTAATATGACATACCTGAGAGATCACGAAGAAACAGAGTTTACATGGCCCCTTCATCTGGGTCCCCCAATAACATCTTATATAACTAGAGTACAGTTATCAAAACCAAAAAATTGACCTTGGTACAATACTATTAACAAAACTACATAGCTTCTTTGAATTTCACCCATTTTAATATGCACACTTTTTGTTTATAATTCTATAAAATTTTATCACATGTATAGATTTGTGTAACAACCATCACATTCAGGATACAGAATTTTTCCATCACCACCTCCCTGAAAAATCTCTCACTTGCTACTCTGTGGTAGTAACATCTTCTCCTACTGCTAACCCCTCTCCTCCACTGATCTGTTTTCTGTAACTACAATTTTATAAATTCAAATTTATTCAAATTAAATCCTATGGAAAGTAACTTTTTGAAATTAACTTCTCTCACTCACGCTAATGTTTTGAAATACATCCAGTCTATGCATGTATCAATAGTGTACTCCTTTATATTGCTGAGAAGTATTCCATTGCATAGATATACCATTGTTGGACTTTCCCTTCACCCAGTGAAAGACAGTTGGGTTATTTCCTGTTTGGAGAAATTACAGAGAAGGCTGTTATGATTGTTCTTGTACAGGTTTTTGTGTGAACATAGTTTTCATTTCTCTAGGATACATTCCCATTGCTGACATTTCTGAGTCATATGGTAAGTGTATTTTTAACCTTATAAGAAACTGCAAAACTGTTTTCCAGAGTGGCTGTACCATTGTATATTCCCTCATCACTTGTTTTTTGTCATTTTATTAATATTTTAGCCATTTTAGTATGTACAGTATTATCTCATAGTGGCTTAAATTTCCTTAATAGCTAAGGATGTTGAGTATCTTTCACATCCTTTTATGCTGTACATATCTTCTCCTTGATGAAAAGTCTGCTCAAGACTTTCCCATTATATAATTAGATTTTTTTTTACTATTTACTTTAGAAGGTTCTTTATATATTCTGAATATGAGCCCTTTGTCAGACATACAAT
The DNA here is from genome assembly GCF_003031525.2 of Neophocaena asiaeorientalis asiaeorientalis. Lineage (NCBI taxonomy): Eukaryota > Metazoa > Chordata > Mammalia > Artiodactyla > Phocoenidae > Neophocaena > Neophocaena asiaeorientalis. The sequence continues at coordinate 169,577 of NW_020172663.1, forward strand.
TTGCAAATATTGCCACCTATTCTGCACATTGACTTTTCAGTCTCTTAACCATATCTTTCACAGAACAAAAGTTATTAATTTAGAAGTCCAATTTACTGACATTTTTTCTTTTAGATCATGCCTCTGGAATCAGATCTAATGTCTCTTCTCCTAACCATAAGTCAACGAATTTTCTCCTATTTTTCCTGTAAAAGTTATGCGTTTAACATTTTAAATTTAAATGGTCTATTTGAGTTTATTTTTCTTAAGGTGTAAGGTGTGAGTTGAGGTTCATTTTGTGTGTGTGTGTGTGTGTGTGTTAGATATACAACAAACACGATCTGTCTGAAAAAATATTTCTCTACTGAACTCCTTTTGTACTTTATGTTTTGGCTATTATTTTGTGGGTCTACTTGTAAACTCTGTTCTGTTCCATTGAGATATGTCTCTATCCTTCCACCAAAATTTACACTGTCTTGATTACTGTAGCTACACAAAATCAAGTAGTGTGATTCCTCCAATTTTTTCATTCTTTTTCAAAATTGTTTTAGCTACCTTAGTTAATTTTCCTTTCTGTGTAAAGTTTAGAATATGCTTGTTAATGTCTACCAAAAGGTTTGCTTGTATTTTCATAGGAATTTCTTTATACCTATAAATAGTTTTGGAAAGAACTGGTCTTTGCTATATTGAGTCTTCCATTCTATGAACAAGATATGTTTTTCCACTTATTTTGGCCTTGTTTGATTTTTTTAAATTAGCATTCTGTAATTTTCAGCATAAAGATCTGGCATATGTTTTATTAGAGTATAGCTATTTTTGGTTATTGTTTATGGTGTTGTGTTTTTGTTGTGGTGTGTGTGTATGTGTTGTTTTATGTTTTGTTTTGGTTTGGTTTTTTGTTGTGTCACGCAGCATGTGGGATCTTAGTTCTCCAACCAGGGATCGAACCTGTGCCCCTTGCACTAGAAGTGTGGAGTCTTATGTAGTGTTGTGTTTTAAATTTGAATTTACAGTAGTTCTGTTCACTGTGTATGTGCACATGCATACACTGTGATGACATTATACTTGTAACCTAGCTAAATTTACTTATTGGTTCTAGGGGCTCTTTGGTAGATTCCTTGAGATATCACATCATTTTTATTTATTATTCTTTTTCTTCATGACTATTATTTAGTTTCTTTTTCTCTTATTGCACTAGCTAAATCATCTAGTACTACGTTAAAGAAGTGGTGAGGGTGGACATCTTTACCTTGTTTCAATCCTAAAAATAAAACATCAGTCTTTTGCCGTTATGTATAATGTCAGCTGTAGGTTTTCTAAATGTTCTTTATCAGTTTCAGGAAAATCCCTACTTTGGACTTTGGGCTACTCCTACTCTTCTGATAGATTTGATCCATAATGGATGTTAGAGTTTGTATGCCTTTAATCTCTCTAAATTTATTTAGGCTTTTTAAAATCCCAGAATATAGCCTATCATGCTAAATGTTCCATGTGCCCTTGAAAAGGTGTGTATTCTGCCGCTGACAGGTGGAGCATATACATCCATAAATGTCAATTACATCAATTTAGTTGACAGTGTTGTCCAAATATTCTCTGTATTTACTAATACTTTTTTCTCTACTTGTTCTACTAAATATTGTGGGGTATTGGAATTTTCAACTATAATTTTGGGTTTGTCTATTTTTCTTTAAGATTCTAACAGTTTTTTTCCAGTTGGCATACATTTTGAAGAGCTGTTATTTGGTGTATAAAGGATTAGGATTATTAGGTCCTTTTGATAAATTGACATATATCATTATGAAATAACCTTCCTTATCCCTGATACTATTTCAGTATAACATTTACTTTAAATGATATTAATATTTCCTTTAAAGCTTTCTTCTGATTTTTGTTAGAATGACATATACTTGTCTATCCTCTTACTTTTGCCCTATTTATACTTTTATATTTAAAATACATTTGTTCAGGAAACATATAGTTGGCTCTTGCTTTTATGTCCAACCTGACAATCTGTCTTTGAGTTTTATATTTAGATGCTTTACATTTAAAATTATTATTAATATGATTAAGTTTAAATCTTTTATTTTCTATTTGGCACATATATACTTTGATCCCTTTCTCTTCTTTATCTGCCTTGTTTGGAATAATATAGTATGTCTAATGATTCCATTTTGGGTCCTTTATTGGCTTATTGTCTATAACTCTTTTAAATTACTGTTTTGGTTGATTTAGGGTTTATTATGTATGTGTTTAACCTACCAAGGTTAAGCTTCAAGTGATATTCTACCACTTCATATAATGTGGAAAATCCATTAAATAGTATAATCCTATTTCTCCCTTTCCAACCTTTGTGAAATTGTCATAGTACCTTTTTACTTTTACATGAGTAATACACACTATGTTATAATTATTTTGTATAAAAAGTAAATTATATCTAATGACATTTAAATAATAATAAAATATACCTTATATATTTACTCATGCAGTTTACTCTTGCAATCCCTGTGCTCTTCATTCCTCGGTGTAGATCCAAATATCCATACAGGGACTTCCCTGGTGGTCCAGTGGGTAAGACTCTGTGCTCCCAATGCAGGGGGCCTGGGTTCAATCCCTGGAAGTAGATCCCACATGCATGCCACAACTAAGAGTTCGCATGCTGCAATTAAGAAGTCCGCATGTCACAACTAAAGATCCTGCATGCCACAACTAAAACCCAGTGTAGCCAAAATAAGTAAATAAATAAATAAATAAATAAATAAAAGACAGGAGAGAAAAAAAATATATATATAATAAAATAAAGTACCTATCTATTTTTTTAAATATCCATACAGTATTGTGTTCCTTCTGCCTGAAATTTAACAATTATTGTAGTGAGGGTCTGTTAGTGATTAATTCTTTCAGCTTATGTATACATTAAAACGTTTTTATTTTTCCTCTTTTTTTCTTTTTTCTTTTTTTTTTTTTGCGGTACGCGGGCCTGTTACTGTTGTGGCCTCTCCCGTTGTGGAGCACAGGCTCCGGATGTGCTGGTTCAGCGGCCATGGCTCATGGGCCCAGCCGCTCTGCGTCATGTGAGATCTTTCCAGACCGGGGCATGAACCCGTGTGCCCTGCATAGGCAGGAGGACTCTCAACCACTGCGTCACCAGGGAAGCCCTTTCTTTTGTTTTTGGAAGACATTTTTGCTTTATACAGAATACCAGATTGACATTCTTTTCTTTTAGTATTTTAACAATATCACAGCATCCTCATCTTGCTTGTGTTGTTTCTGATAAGAAACCTGCTGTTTTCCTTATCTCTATGTCTCTGTACTAACTTGTACTTTGTTCTCTAGTTACTTTCTTTATTACTAACTTAGAGTAACTTGATTTTGATGTTCCTTTATAGATTTCTTCATTTTTCTTGTGCTTGAAGTTTACTGAGCTTCTGAATCTGAGGGTTTATACATTTTTGTCAACGTTCTACTCCATCGCTTATAAATTATGCTACTTAACATGGTCCCACAGCTTACTGATGCCCTTTTCATTTCTGTTAATTCTTTCTCTCTTTTACTTTGGGTGGTTTTTATTGTCATGTCTTATTTCTCCTGCAAAGTCTAATCTCCTGTTAATTCAATTTGGTATAATTTTAAAACATAACTCAAATGTTTGTTGAGCTTTCCTCTCTAGGAATTTTATTTTGGCCTTTTATATTTATGACACCTCTAACTAACGTTTGTATTAGAGAATGCAGTTATAAAAACTGTTTCAATGTATGGATACAATTATAGTATCCATTTTAATGTTAATTTTAACATCTGTGCCACTTCAGGGTCATTTTCAATTGAATAATTTATATCCCCATTATGGGTCATATTTTTATGTTTCTTTGCATGCCTGTTAACATTTTTTAGATGTCAGTATATTATGAATTATACTTTATTGAGTGCTTTATATTTTTATATATTGATAAATATTCTGGAGCTTTGTTTGGGGCCATTACTTGGGAACAGCTTCATTGTTCCACATCTTGCCTGTAATATTTGTTGGATCCAGAGCTGTATTTAATCTAAGACCAATTATTCTTAACTTCTGTGTCCTCTTTCTAATGTCCCATGAATCCTGACATTCACCAGTCTGGCTGATGGAAGCAGCTGTTATTCTCAACCTTTTGTAAGCAAGAGGCACCTCTGATGCTTTCAGGTTGTTTATTTTCCTGGCCGTGTGCAAATTTCCTAACTCACAGGCACTGCTGGATCTTTTGCCATTCTCCAGGATTTTCTCTGTGTTTAGTTCTCTTCTCTCTTCTCCTCAGAGCTTGGGTCTGGGAAATCAGGCCACCTTGCTTTTCCAGACACCTAGTTCCATATTCTCAATTCAGAAATCCTACTGAGATCCTTGCCACGCTACAACCTGGGAAATGTCTTGAAATAATAAGCTGGGGAAATAGTAGGCTAATGGCGTTATTTCACATCTCTCAGGGATCACTGTCTTCATTGTCTGATATACAGTAACTTGAAAACCATTCCTTCATATATTTTGTCCCTTTTTTGTTGGTTTGTTTTTACATTTGGTAAGGCATATCTAATTCCTGTTAGTTTTTACACAACATATTGGTCTATTCCTCCTGTAATTAATCAATGACTGAACCCCTGGGTGTATGCTTCTACCTGGCAATGTTATGGTGAATAAGAAAAAATGTGAGTGAAATAAAAAAATATAAGTGAACTCTCATTTGCAACAGTGAAGGGAAGTCAGAAATGGTATATGTACAGTCTATAGGTATCTCAGTGGGGAGCATCCACCCTATGCTAATGAAACAAAGGTTTAAGATGGATCAAAAGAAAAGATAACATCTCTGTCAACTAAACTATTATACACCTAATCACCTTATTTTATGCTTATGTTAAAACGTCTTCAAGAATTATAAAGGCATAAGTTTTGTTCACAAAAATGAAGACAAAATTGAAATTAATTCTTAAATGAATTTACAAATATCTTGACATTCTGTTTCTGATTGTTCTGAATAAGATTTTGATCCAGAGTCATGAATATTTATCATCACCCTCTGTGGCATTAAGAGTGATGACCATGAAACATGTATTAGTAAAAGGGGCTGCAATATTGTATGGGAGATTTCCACCTTTCCTGTGCACACCCATTCTGTGCGTTTTTACGCAGGTGATTGTACCAGAAAGTGACAATAAAAAATTTCTTGCCAAGTTCATCCACGTGCAGACAATGAAAACCATGTCATGAATGCCCCCAGACTAACAGTTTTTGGAAAATTTCAAAGAAAAAAAAACCCCACAAACTAAAATTGGTAAACTATAGTAACTAATAAGGAGTTGGAAATATTTATCAGAGGAGCTACCATAATAGAACTGACTCTTGTGACTAAGATTTTACTTGGTCTAAGAGGGCAAAACTGCCCAAAAGGAAAGAAGAGGTGCAGACGAGGTATGAAGCAGCATGGTACATTAGGGAGTCTTAAATAGTGGTGTGTGAATGGGGAGGCTATAAAAGAGGCTGAGGTGGAAACCAGGGCTCATAGCCTGCCATGAGAACAGAAGGGAACAACTGAAACACATTAATCTTCAAGTTCAAGTCCTCTTCAAATTAAATGAAAGTTGAGGTTTATTGTGAAGTAGGCAAGAATATAGGTGAGGATATCTGAGAGATCCATTCATTTGTAGGATGGAATACAAAGGTATAGGAAGGAGCCCAGTGTGTTACAGTGATTTTTAGTAGGGTGGTGGTTTGAGAAGGAGCAGGACTCTCACCCTGCAGTGCTGATTCCCTAGGGAAGAGTATTCAGATTCAAATCCTGTTCATATTTGCAGAAATCACGGGATTGTAGGGAAGGTAGCAAGACTACAGGTGAGAGATGTGAGAGACTGAAATAGCCTTATTTGGTTTTGAATTTCAATGAAAAGAGACTCTTCTCTGTCACTGTGTCCACTATATCTGAGGGGGGTCCTGGAGGATTAATACAGAAAAGTTTCCACATTCTCTGAAATTTCAATCCAGTGGGGATTCAGAAAACTAAACTGTGGGTAGAGAGCTGTGCTTGGGAACTCCGAGGCCAGGAATCAGATCTGGAATGGGATGCACAGGAAGGAGTCTAGGAGAGCACATCTGAGGAAGTGCTCTTGTGAGGAGCAGTGAGGCACACTGGGGGCAGGGAGGAGAGAGAAAAAAACTGTGTCTTTGCCACAGGCAAGGGCAGGTAAGGAGGCCAATGCATCTGAAGGCACGCTGGGCACAGTTACTTGTGAAGATGTCAGGGGCAGGAAAGGCATAACTTGGTGGGACCGGGCAGGTGAGAGAGGGAGGAATGTCAGGAAGTGAGGCAGGTGCAGCCCACTGAGGAACGCCTCAGTGTTGAGGAATTTTGAAGGTCTGGGTCTTGTTCCTCGACAGTTACCCCAGGCCCATGAAGTCTTCCTGTAGGAAAGGCAATCATAAGAAATGTGGATGGTCCTTGTCCCCTGGGGAGACCCCTGGATGTTACCAGGAGGGGTTCTGAGCCTGAAGAGGAGCAAGAGTGGAGGGGAGAGAGTGAGTTCTCAGTTTCACGGACCGGCAGGGACCTTGAGTGCACTGTTCACCTGTCTGTCTCCACCCTCACGCCCTCCCCGACCCACCCGAGTGCAGGCTGCTGTCCCCTAGGTCATTTTGCGTGTAAGCGGGATGGATGCATTGGTCCTAAGGTTCGGAGCTGACCGCTCACAGCGCCATCTGGCGTCCACACGCGGGACCCGAGAGCAGCCTTAACAGAAAACCGCGGACCAAGTTCGTCCACAGCCGCGCACAGGAGGGACCTGTTACAAAAGGATTTATTTTACATAAATTTGGAAAATATGTAGGGGAATTACGTAGTCATTACTATATGTGGTGTTCTCGTACCTTCACCATTGTCGTGTATAATTTGACAGATAACTTCTCTATTGAATTAAAAAATTTTACACTTATAATGAAAATGGAAATTTTCTTTAGAAAAGCAAAAAGAATAGTAAAACGAACAGGTATATCCACGCACCTAGATTTAAAATTGCTACATATTGCTATAGTAACTCATCTATATACATATATGTGAAGTAGACGACTGTGGAGTAAATAGAAACATCTCTGCCTTCATTTTCACAAGATAAAGATATTCCTCTATAACCATACACCTAGACCACTTTAAACAAAATGAGGGGGATATTTCCCTAAGCTCATGATTCCTGTTCCGTGTTAAAATTTCCCCCAAAACCTTTACAGCTGACCCCTGCCCCCAACCAGGGTGTGACAGAAGATTTCTCATCGCTGTTGATGTTTCTGTCTCTAAAGTCCTTGGGAATTTAAGCAATCTCTCAACACCAGTCTCCCCTTTAATTTTGTTTTAGTACGTTCTCAGTGACTTTTATTCCATGGCACGCCTCCCCTTTTTCCTTCCCTGCTTTCTCGAACCTTCGGGAATTTCCACTCTTCGCGCCAGCAACAGCCAGTAGCGGCCCGAGAAGCCTGCCCAAAGCGCCCCCTGCGCATGCGCAGCCGACCCTCCGGACACTGTCCGGAGCTCGAGCTCCAAGGGACTCATCAGGGGCCACGGAGCTGAGTGCCTTTTTGCGGCGTTGGATGCAGAGGCGAGGCCAGCTGCTCCCTGCTCTCCCTCTGGGGCCGGCTGGAGAGTTTGTATAAAGAACAAGTTTGTTCAGAAATCATACCGCTTGCTCTGTGTTACTGCTTCAGGTTTTGCCTTGTGTAGTATTTGTTCTTGCTTTTTGTTTTGGCATGCAAATGTATTTAACATGTGCATACATTCTCATTTAAGTCACATAAACATCATCTGCAACCAGATTCATATTTTATATTGTGTATAAACCTTTCATTACTGTTTTTAAAAATGCACTCATAATCATTTTTCAAAGAGTCTTTTCAATTATTTTAAACTATTCAAGCATCACTTTGTTACTAAATTGAATGGAAATTTGTTTAGGAAAGGCAGATGTTGTGCTTTCCCTCTTTTAGTGTTTTCCAGAAATTTCCTCTGACATACTTCTGGTGGGAAAAGAGAGGGACAGAGACTTTTCCAAGAGGAACAAAGTAAAATGTACTCAGAGACTCATGCTTTAAAAGTGCTGTGAATATGGTATTATATGGCTTAATTTGTTTTAGTTGTGAAAGACTCACAAAGACATTCATTTGTGTAAACAGAGCACTAAGATTCCCACTCTGAATGCAGAGACCAGACACTTTATTGTGCTAGTATAAATTTTGTTATACTGTTTGTGTTTATCCTTACCCAAGGGCTGTAGACATTGGTTGGAGTCTCATTATTTCCACCTCATTTTTAAAAGGTATGTGTGATTTTCCTTGTACAGATGGTGCATAGTATATATATTTATTATTTTCTTACTCTTTGTCAAGAGGATAGCAAAATTGTTTAGAGTGAAATAAAAAATGCTGCTCAGAACATGTGTTCATACATCTGTCCCAGGCAAAACATACTTTTGTAATCTGGTCATGTAGAAATGGAATTTTAATCTTTTATTTATTTCTCTTTGTCAGTTACCATAAGGTTTAAAAGACTTTCATGCTTGTGACTTTTTAAGATTATCATTTTTGTTGACTTAGTCAGTTATTTGTCCACCTTTCTATGATTTAACTGATTCATCTATGTCCATTATTTCAGGCTGAACCTTTGACACCAGTATGACATAGTTTGTTTGTGAATAGGCTGCTGAGTGTCCTTGAGAGTGAAGATGGGATTCCTCAGCCTAGGCTGAACAGGGATTTCCTCACCCAAAACCACCAAAAGACACAAAAGCAAGAAGAGGGTAGAAAAAAAATCCAAGTCTCCAACAGTGTGGAGGGCATGAATGACAGCAGGACTGTGTTGAAAGGAGCACATTCTCTTTTGAAGGAAGCGTCCTCACAGGGTCCGTCTCTGAGACTCAGTAGCATATGTCTGCTATGCAAGTAATGAAAACCTTGACCTAATGTTCTAAAAATTATTCTGGGGGGAACATTTGATTTCAGTTTATGAGTTGTGAGCAACTAACAGAGCAAAAGGATTGATGCTTTACGGACATTTTTTACTACAAATTGTATGGTTTCATTCAGGGGCTCTGAGGGTCAATTAAATAGAGAATTTAAAGTTTAGATCTTAGTCAAAAAAATTACCTTCATCGTCACACTATTAAAATCTGACACCATGAACCTTAATTTTCCTGCATGTGAATAGCAACCCTGTGCCCCATGCAAACTACATAGAATGTGACATTATTATGTAGCAAAGGGCAGAGATGTTTCCCCAATTTAAAGGAAACTGGAGAGTTTTTGGAAACAAAGGCAATAAACCTTACTGGTTTCTCTTTAAAAGAGAAAAAAGATGATCATTTTATTTTGCTTTTATAAATAAAAAACTCTTCTTGAATTAGTTTGTAATGTTGTAAGCTTACCAGCTACATATAACTGGTAATATATGTGGCTGGTAAGAAATCATTAAAAGGCAGATTAGGGTCCCTACGAGAGGTTCAACCCATTTAAGCATATCGTTTCCTTCATCTCTAATGGGTAGTTCTTTTATCCTTGGGCTTGTTGCAAAATGGCTGTGACATGTAAAGACCTCTTTTTTTTGCAGTCAGAAAGATGAAAGGGTTGAGGGCAAAGTTTGAATGACTTTTCCTGTGTCTTTACCTTTTTCTTCTGCACTGCTTCTGTAGTCCTGTGATCCACATCTCAGTGGAACAATTATGCACATAGCAACCCTGTCTGCATGGAAGTGGCATGATTACCCCCTATTCTTCTTATCACTGGACTTGGAGGACAGTTTGATGAGGATTGTTCTGGGCTACCATAGGCAGAAGGCAGTGCCACATCTCACGTGTGTTTTTCATCTTTACATGAGCCTAAAATGTGGCCAGTAGTAAAAAACTGGTAAGAGAAACGTGGGCAATTGACTGTGAGACAATTCTACCACGTGTTAGATAAAAGACTGCCAGTCATTTATTAAATATCTGATGTCATTTTATGTCTCATTGCCATAACAGCAATAACCACCTCATAGAGATTTGTGGGAATTAAATATGTTAATAACAGTAGCTAGTACTCACTTATGCTCAATGAATACCTATCATTATTTTCTGAGTGGAGATGTTTCTTAAGTTGTTCAGCAGCAGTGCAGAAAGAAAAAGCCATACAGAACAATATACCTTCTTTATGCATCTCCCAACTGGCTAAAACTTACTGCTTGATTCTGGATGTAGAGTCAAGAGGGAATTTTGAATAGTCATCTGGACAGACAGGCATGGGAATTCGGTTTGTGACTGCCCACAATGAAAACTGGTGTGACAAGGTGTGGTTGTGGAGTTACCACTGGGAGACAGAACCTGTGCTAAGACCTAGTTCCCACACTCAGCAGCCCTGCAGTGAGAACATTCACAGAGAGTTCCTAGAAACATGCCTGGCAATACAGATACCAGTATATATTAACCATAGGATTAATAGCCCAATGGATTATCACCTCTGAATTTCAAAATATCATATCAGGATTCTCATTACTATTTTACAGATCAGAAATTGGAGGTACAGCCAGGTTAAGAAACTTGCCCAAAGCCACACAGAAAATGACAAGATTGGGAAATCATCCCAGGCAGCCGTACTTCACAAGTCTTATTCCTCAGTATGAAAACCCACTGATGAGAGCATGTAAGTGGAAAAAAAAGAAAAAGAATCTGGAATTTTAAATGGTTTTTATATGCTTATCTTTCTCTAAGGCTCTTGGTTTCATTCTCCTGTCCTTCAGCAGCACATTATTTGAACACCACAGTGAAAACTGTCCTGATATCTTACCTTTGGCCTGGTGACAATACAGCTCTCAAAATAACCTCTATACAGAAGATGGCCTCAAGCTGTGACCCATAATAATAATTGGCATCCTGCAAAGTCAAATAACCTACTACTATATGCTATTTATTGAAATGCCTATCTATCTATCTATCTATCTATCTATATATATATTTTTTTTCTAGGACTCTTTTGGCAGTCCAGTGGTTAAGAATCCACCTTCCAAT
>NW_020172663.1:180628-256385 GCF_003031525.2 Neophocaena asiaeorientalis asiaeorientalis
GGCAGGCGGACTCTCAACCACTGCGCTACTAGGGAAGTCCTGAAATGCCAAGATTTTAAAAGTAAAATATGAGATCCAAGTAATCTTCCCATCAAAAAATACAAAGCAGTGGTAAAGAGATTTTAATCAATAATATACTATTGCAATAAGGAAGGGGATCCACTGTAAACTGAACTCAACTTCTATTTGCACAGACGTGAATAGGCATTGGAAAGAGAGAATGAGGGGAAAGGGAGGGTGGTGAGTAGGGGCTCAGCAGAATTGGGATGGGAAAATCAAAGGGTTGGTTCCTGTAAATCTGATTAGATCAGCTGTGTCTGCTAGCTGACAGTTATAGAAGTGGAGATGTTATCCTCTCACAGAGACTTGGAGATGGAGTTTCAAAGAAATGGCTTTCAGTCCTTAAGAAAGACTCCCCTGAGTTGAAAGAGATACATATACATCTCAAAGGGACAGAGAAAGGATTCAAAATTGTAAGCTCATTTTAGTAGGTACTCTAAGAAAAAGGGATCAGGTGTTGGCTCGAACGTACAGTAAATTTCTTGGCAGCCTTGAGTCATCCTAGGGATTCAGCTATTAGAAACTATGACAATATTTGTTTAAGTCTTTTAATATAGTGAGGTAGAAAATGGAAAAAAATCATTTGTACTGAAGCTCTGTAGTTTTCATAGGCCAAGATGAGGTCTAGTTGAGAAGGCTCAGAGGAACCTGGCTAAAGTTTGGTCAAAGAACTTTTGTAAGTATAACAGATAACATTACATTCTAGAATTCATATGGAATCTCAACAGATCCTAAATAGTTAAAATGAACTCAAAAAGGACAAAGTTGAAAGTCTTATACTTCCTGATTTCAAAACTTATTCCAAATCTACAGTACTTAAAAGAGTGTGGTACTAGCATAAAAGACAGCTGTATGGACCAATGGAATAGAATAGAGTGCTCAGAAATAAACCCTTGCATATATGGTCAAATGATTTTTGGCAAGGGTTCCAAAATCATTTCTAATGGGGGAAAGGCAGCCTTTTCAAAAAAATGGTGTCACAGCAGAAACTAATACAACATTGTAAAGCAACTATACTCCAATAAAAATTAATCAAAAAATTTTAAATACAAAAAAAAGTTGTTGGATAAACTGGTTATCCACATGCAAAAGTACAAAGTTGGACCCTGATCTTATGCCATATACAAAAGCAATTCCAAATGGATCGAAGACCTAAATGTAATGTCTAAAACTATAAAACTCCTTGAAGAAAATGTAGGGGGAAAGCTTAATGATGTTTGATTTGGCAGTTAGTTATTGGATATGATCACCAGAAGCACAGGCAACAAAAATAAAAATAGATAAATTGGAGTACACCAAAATTTAAAACTCTGTGCATTAATGAACACAGGTGAGATACTGAAAAGGAGACTTATGAAATGGGATCACATATGTGCAAATTATATCTGATAAGGCATTAATCCAGAGTACAAAGAACTCCTGCAATTCAACAACAACAAAACAAACAACCTAATTAAGAAATGTGCAAAGGACTTGAATGAACATTTATCCCAAGAAGATATGCAAATGGCCAACAAGTACATGAAAAGATGTGCACATCAGTAATCATTAGGGAAATGCAAATCAAAACCCAGTGAGAGATACCACCTCATACCTATTAGAAAGGCTACTATAAACAAACAAACAAACAGAAAATGACAAGTGTTGGTGAGATGTGGAGAAATGAGAATCCTTGTGCACCGTTAGTGGGAACATAAAATGGTGCAGCTGCTATGAAAATAAAGTAGGCGTTTCCTCAAAAATTAAATATAGAATTATCATAATATTGCCACCTACTGAGATAGATTGATCAATAGATGATAGATAAGTCTCAGCTACTAAGAGTCTAGGTTCAGTAGTCAAACTTGGTGGAGGAAGCGGGTAGTTAGGTGAAAAAAAACCACATAGAACATTGCAGACTCTTGCTACAGATGAGTAACAAGAAAAACTCAAAATGTAACAAAAACAAAAGCAGATATGATGGGGATGATTCCTGATTGTTGACTCCACAATGATGTTAAGTGGTCACAGAGCAGATTCTTGAAAGTTTATTTCCATATATCCTGTTATCAGTAGATGCCAGTTGGACTCTGAGCACCATGTTCATGAGTTTTGTACTTGGAGCACCTGGAAAACAAGAACTAGAATGTAGGGATTTCCTTGGCGGTCCAGTGGTTAAGACTTCACCTTCCAATGCAGAGAGTGTAGATTTGATCCTTGGTCGGGCAGCTAAGATCTGGCATGACTTGTGGTCAAAAATCCAAGACATAAAACAGAAGCAATATTGTAACAAATTCAATAAAGACTTTAAAAATAGTCCACATCAAAAAAATAAAAAATAAATTAAGAAAAACTAGAATACAAGCCATTTGGAGATATTGAATTCTACTTGACCTTTTACTTACATATCCGCAGAGCCTAGGATATTTCCTCTGACCTCACTGGTGAAAATACCTAGATGTTGAATTAATACATAGATGAAATACATTGATTTGAATATAAATAATAGAGCTTATAGCTCAGACAGAAAATCCATCATTAATAACTACAATTTTCATTTTCATCTGTTGCCACATATGCAGTGTGAAAATAGGTTATTTATATTGAAAGCATCAATTAAAACTCTGCTTCAGTTTCTGTGTAAAAGTCACAAGTTACATGTACAAGTATGCTATTCTTCTTCTTATATATGAATATATTAATTTAGGCTTTCCAAAATAGCATTACTTGTTCCAGTATTTTCATGTTTCACTCAAACCTTTAATAAAATGAGTAATAAAAATTTTAAATTATCTTATTTTCATAGAAGCAAAATGGAGCTTGTTATTTTAAATGTTTTACTTACTTACAAGTTGAATATTTATCCTTGTTACTGTTGTTTCTGGCCTTCCTGAGGCTAAGTTGTCCTCCACTAGAATTTGTCTCCGTAGGAGCATTCTGATGTGCTTAGGAATTACCAAAGATTTAAATCACAGCCCATCAGAGTTGACTATTCTTCGTTTCTCCATCACAAATTTGTGTCATACCTATAATGGCTGTTTATACTCTTCCTGCCTATTTGCTAATCATTGGCTCTTTTAAAATGAAGACTATTAAATGGGGGCAGAACCACTGAGAAAGACTTACAATTAAAAAATTATAATGGGGAAGAGAAAAGCAGAACCTAAGCTCAGAGAATTTTATTAATCCAAGGGAAAAGTATTTAAGAACGACCTGAGTTCTCAGGGGGCAAGTTCCTTATGTGAGATGTTGACTAAGTTAATTATTAGAGTGTTATATTAGTTTGCTAAGGATGTCATAATAGAATGCCATAGATCAGGTGGCTAAACAACAGAAATTTATTTTCTCACAGTTCTGGAGGCTAGAATGCCAGGATCAAGTTGTTGGGAGGTTTGGTTTCTTCTGAGGTCTCTCCTTTGACTTGCATTCTTGCTGTGTCCTCACATGGTCTTTTTTCTTTGTGTGTTTGCATGTCCTCTTTCCACTTTGTGTTAGCATCCCTGATGTCTCTTTGTGTGTAAAAATTTTCTTTACTTATAAGGACCAGTAAAATTGGATTAGGGTATACCCTAGTGGTCTTATTTTAACATAATCACCTCTTTAAAGGCCTTTTCCCCAAGCACATTCACATTCTGAGGTGCGGGGGTTAGATCTTCAACATACGATTTTGGGGGAGACACAGTTCAGTCCATAACAAGTACAAATATAGATTTTAAGGCTACAGAAATAAGGGAATGATTACCCAGAGGTAAAGATGTTCAAAGGTAACAAGTCAAGGAGAGTGACCAGTTCATAGAACTGTCAGTGGGCATTGGGACAAGAGATTAAGTCTGATCCTGCAGGCAGGACTCTTACAATTTCATCTCTATGCAGGAGATGTAAATTGAAAAATCTACTATGAAAAATGGATAATTGTATTTTAACATTTGAGGGGGGCTACAAATTTAATGAAGGAAAGATTTAAAATAAGGAGATTGATGCAATAATCCACTTATTTTTAAGTTGGGTTTATTAAGTTGAAATCCGTCCTTTTCCAGTAGACAGTTAAATGTATTTCAAAAATTACATATAGCTGTGTAACCACCAGCATAATTAAGGTTATAATTAAGAAAATTTTTCATCACCCACCCCTCAAATTTCTGTTGTGCACCTTTGTAGTAATCCTACACCCAGCCTTGGAAATTATTAATTATATCTATCTGGATTGTTTAGACTTTTCCAGGTCATATAAATGAAATCATTCTGTATGCAGTCTTTTCTCTGTCTAGTTTTTCCCATTTAGAATAATGCTTTTGAGAGTCATTCGTATTTTTGCATGTGTCAGTAATTTGTTCCTTTTAAATTCTGAATCATACGTTTTTGAATAAATGTACTAGAATTTGTTCATCTTTTTACCACTTGATGGATATTTGGGTTGTTTCCAGGTTTGGGCTATTATAAATACAGTTTCTATAAGCACTTAGATACAGCATTTTTGTGGACATATAGCTTCATTTTTCTAGGGAAAATACCTAATTGCAAGGTTGCTGGATCATATAATAAATGTATGGTTTGCTTCACAAGAAACTGCCAAACTGTTTTCCAAAGTGGTTATACCATTTCACATTTTCAAAGCAAACTATGAGAATTCCCATTGCTCCACAGCTTCCCTAGCATTTTATATTGGCAGTGTATTTTTAACTTTTTAAAAATTATTCCAGTAGATATGTAGTGGTATCTCATGGTGGTTTCAGTTCACATCTTTCTAATGACAATGGTATTGAGCATATTTCATGGGCTTACCTGCCAACTCTTCTTTGGTTAAGTATCACTTTTTATACTTAAAAAATTGTGTTTCTTGTTTTATTATTATTAAAATTATATATATATAATTCTTGATATAAGATTTGTTTCAGTTTATGTAATGAAAATATTTTCTCTAAGTCTATGGCATCTCATCATTTTCATAACAGTGTCTTTCAAAGAGCAAAATTTATTTTTAATATTGGTTAAGAACAATTTATCCAGTTTTCCATTTTGTGGTTTATAATATTTATTTTCTATATATGAAATCTTTGCTTATCCCAAATTCACAAAGATTACTTGCTATGTTTTCTTTAGAGGTTTTATATGTTAAGATTTTATATTTATATCTATGATAAATTCTGAGTTAATTTTTGCACGTAGTGCAAAACAAGGATGGACTGTTTGGGTTTTTTGTTGTTGTTGTTGGTGGTGGTGGTGGTGATGGTGGTGGTGGTGGTATATGGCTGCCCAATTGTCCTAGTCTCATTTGTTGCAAATACTATCCTTTCCCCATTGAATTTCCTTAGCACATTAGTCAAAAATCCACTGACCATATATGTGTAGATTTATTTCTGAATGCTATGCTGTTCCATTTATCTAAATGTCTATCTTTACACCAATACCACACTATGTTGGCTAATGTTGCTTTATAGTAAAGCTTTGAAATAAGTTGTGAGAGTCTTCCAACGTTGCTCCTCATCTTCTGATTTGGATGACTATTCTAAGTCCTTTATTTTCCTACATAAATTTTAGAATCCTCTTGTCAACTTCTGCAAAAATTCATAATGGGATGTTGATAGGAGACTTACTAAAAGTTAGATAAATTTGTGAGAATTGAAATGTTAAAAATATTGAGCCTTCCAGTCCATAGAATTAGTGTATCTCTACATCTATTTAAATATCCTTTAATTAACCTCATCAGTACTCTATAATATTCAGAGTACAAACTTTGCACGTATTTTGCCAGACATTTCTCTTTAGTATACCATGTTTTGGATGCTACTGTAAAATATATCTAACTTCAATATCCGATTATATCTTATTGGTATATAGGAAACTGATTTTGACCCATTCATTTTTGAAAACTAAGAAAATTGAGAAGCAACCACGTGATGTGTACTTTGCTATTTGTGAGGAATGGACAAATGAACAACAAAGATAAAGTTTCTCCTTTACCTGAGACATCAGTCAAGCAGAGATTTGAATAGGCAATGTAACTTCAGATTAGATGTGCTGTAGTGGGGAATGTGCATTTTTCTGTTGCAATCCACAAGATGTTTTAGCATGCAACTTGAATTTAAATCATCATTGGAGATTTCCTAGAGGAAACAATTTATGATTGAATACATAAGGAATAAGTAGCAGAAAGCCTTGTAAATTAGAACTAGGGAAGACAAAAAAGGGATTGTATTCTGGTAGAAACAAGGGCATGTCTAGAAGTCAAGATTTGAGATATCTTATGGAAAGTAGCAATTTCAGTGCAATTGAGAAACGCTGGAATAATATGCTTGGGCTAGATATTTGAGGGATTTTATTCCGTGTTAATATGTTCTGATTTTGTAGTTTTTCGTGTTTCATCAGGCTACTCTGGGTCTGCTTACCAGGAATGCAGCTGGTTTAAATGTATAATGAGAATTTGGGAGTCCTTTAAACTTGAAGAAAAAATATGGGTTTTAGATTCAGACTCTAATAGGCAAGGGAAAAGTATGGGGTAGGAAAAATGAGACAGAGCCTAAGGTCCAAGAAAAATGGGCACAGAAAAAGTATTTTTCAGGGTACAACCTTCTTTCAAATGAGCTACAGACTTCCACATGAAACACGCAGTCAGATCAGGACCGCTCCTCTGGAGGCAACTCAGCTCCAAACACAGGTTACTTTCAAGCCTTAAACTCGCCTTCTCATATTTCAGGAGTACGAGCTACCCTGTTTGGCGGGAATCAGGGACTCCTGGGCTCACAGCGCCATCTAGCATCAACAAAAATGGGAGGCCAATGGCAAGCTGAATGAAAAGATAAAAAAAAATAATAATAAAAGGATACAGGCACCAGAAATGCCTGTGTTCCTTTGAGCAGTATTTTTAAAATATATATATTTCAAAAGTGGGAGGTGATTCGTAATTATTCCCAGTAAAGAAATAGGGAAGCCTGGACAATATCCACAGCACCTCTTCTACGTGCAACCTATGGGGTAAATGTTGGTGTGAATCCTATTAGACTGATTTCATTTACAAACATGGGTGTACAGGGACTTGTTGCCGTGGACATATATATAGTTCATATTTGGTTATAAAACCAATTCAGTTGACGTTGCATTGCATCACGTTCATGCCTGCGGAACTGTGTATCTGTGTGTTTACAAACACATCCTTTTCCGGTTCAGTTTTCATAGTTCATGAGTGCAATTTTCATAGGCTAAATGCTTAATAGGTCATTGTTCTTTAAAACGTTTCCCAATCTCATAGAGAGGCCTGATGTAGTTATTCGAGGCCGCCAGCAGAGCCGCACACTTGCTTCCCCGCCGGTCCGACCCAAGCGGCACCGACCGCTATCCCCGCTTCCGGCCCAGCACGACAGCCAGCCGGAAATGCGCCATTGTACGGCGCCGCCGGCTCGTTCGTAGTGCTTTGTGGGCAGGTCACAAGGCTCGTCCGCTATCGCGCGACCCAGGGAGCGGATATTTTACGCGGCTGCACGGTGTGGGCGGGTCGGAAGAAGATGCAGCGCCGCTTCCCCTCCGGGTTTCCCTTTCCGCGCTCTCCTCCGGGTCCGTCAGCTTTAAGGCGCCCTCTGGGAATTTCCTATTGGTCGTTTGCACCGCAAAGATGAACAAAGCGTGGGAGTAAGCTTCGCGTAAAAGTTTTCCTCTCTAGGCTTCGTATCATTATTATGGGTTTTACTCTTTAACTTTGTATCAACCTCTTTTTCTTTTTTCCAAGAAAAATACGTACTGTGATGTCCCCAGCCAGCTCTTCCCTTTTCTTTAGTCGTATAAACATTGCCTAAAAGCATACTTTTATACCCTTCCTTTTAAAATATTAACCCTTTTTGTTTTGCTTATTGTATTCATGTGAAATTTTAAATATTTTTCAATAATACTGAACGTGATAATCTTTTTTTTTAAATAGTATACTACTTTAATAATTTCGATATTGTCCTTAAGATTCTCTATTGTCTCACTAATGTTTTTCCTAATTTTCCAACAAAATACCTTTAATATGAGAGAATATTTAAGGGCTTCAAAGCCTCAATGTTTTCCCCGAAAGTCTCAATATTAATATTATAAAATCCTTTTAAAATTATTTAAAACATTTCTGTGCAAAGTTGGAAAAAGTTTCACAACTTTTAAAATAGCTACTGGACTTTGCTTTTCTGTGTATCCTGACTTATTCCATTACCCTAGTTATCACCTAATAACTAATCATTTATTTCCCAGATTGTTTTTTCAGTTGACACTGCCTCTGGTTCACCTATGTTATTCTCCCAGATGTGACTTTTTTTTCTTTTTTCTTAGAAAATATTCCTCAAACTCTGTAATTCAGAGGTCAGCATTTATTTTTTTTTTTTCTGTAAAGGTCCATATATTAAGTATTCTAAGCTTGGAGGACCAAATGGTCTCTCTGACAGTTATTTACCTCTGTAGTTGTAGCATGAAAGCAGCCATAGACCAACATAAATGAATGATCTTGGTTGTATTCCAGCAAAGATTTACTTACAAATGTATGATTTGACCAAGGAACCTAATTTCTGACCTTACAGCTTAATTAGCACCTTGCTCATGGTAAACAACACTGTAGTTTATACAACCTTAGAAGTCATGTATAATTTATTTTTGTTGTTATTTTGATTCGCCTCCATTTTGTGATTTATGATGGAATGTTTAAGTAATATTAGAGACGATTAGGGAAAGGGAGGGGATCCCAACATAACGACCCTATGGTCTGCTATATTTTATTAGTTGATTCTATTATTGTTCTGTAATCTTTATTGGTTTTTGCTGTGTTGACTATCCTATTGATTTTTTGAAAGAGAAATACATGCTGATGGTAATGTTAGAGAAAACTGTTGACAATTCTGTTGTTTGTTTTGAAAGAGGAATATGTGCTAATGGTAATGTAAAAGAAAACATATTCAGTGATGCTTGTTAAAGATGGTAAGGCAGAGTTTCATTATCATAAGTATAGGGGTCACTGCAATGGGATTTTACGGTAGGGGAGAGAGGTTAGGCTCAACTCTGAAACTATCATAGGCAAGTGGGAATTTATAGCCAAGGAGTAGAGTGGGAGATCAATGGATAAAAAATTACTAAGGGGAAGTATTAGGGATAAGAGGGGTTCTGGCTAAATCAACCTAACTAAAAGGATTCTTTCTGAAGATAAGCCAGGCTCATTAGACACAAACTAGGGGATGGTGAAGGATGCGGAACCTGATTAGACATTGAGGATGATTAGATATCCAGGGTGAGAGGTTCTGGCTAAAGTAACTTAGCAGGCCTCTTGCTAAAACTAGATTTTATGAGCAAGTGCACAAATGGGCCTAGGAAAAGATTCAGGAGCCTGGGTTTGGGCAAACAAAGAATCTTTGTCAGTAACAAAAAATAAAGTGTAAAGGAAGAAAATGTAATTTTTTTTACAATTAAGGAAATTCCGCCTTATACCCCTGATTCAAGAAATTGATCATTGCAGTGCACTACCACTATTAAGACTTCAGTGTCCTTTTTAAAACATATGTTTATAAAATACATTAAACTATGTTTCTTTGTATGTGTTTAAATATATTATACACAATATATAAAGATAATATTATTATAAGCTAATACCTATTCAGAGGTGCTATTGTGTCACACACTGTTCTGAAATTAATGCACAGAAAATACAGGTGGAGTTTGTTCCATCAATTTAACCTTTGTATAGATGAGAAAACAAAGGTAGAATGCATTTTCAATTTAAAAGCAGCAATTATTGGGGAAGTGAGAATACCAAACCATCCTTCTGTCTGCAGACACCATGTTATTCACCCTTGATTGGGGTGAACACTGTCACATATTTCTGTTGACTTATGGCCTGAGAACTAAAACTTGTTTTTGTAGATAAAATTTTATTGGAACAGCTATGCCCATTAATTTAGTTGTTTATGGCTGCCTTCATTCTTCAATGGCAAATTTCAGTCATTTTTGAGAGAAAAAGTATAGCCCATGAAGACAAAAATATTTACTATCTGGCCTTTACATTACCCAGAGTTCAGCCCTGAGCTGGGCAGTTCAGTTACTCGATATGCTAATTAGAATGATACCAACACTAGAGCAGTTAGAGGGCACCACTGAGTCTGTGAATTTGTTTTTGTTTTTGTTTTTTACATCTTTATTGGAGTATAATTCCTTTACAATGGTGTGTTAGATTATGCTTTATAACAAAGTGAATCAGTTATACATATACATATGTTCCCATATCTCTTCCCTCTTGCGTCTCCCTCCCTTCCACCCTCCTTATCCCACCCCTCCAGGCGATCACAAAGCACCAAGCTGATCTCCCTGTGCTATGCGCCTGCTTCCCACTAGCTATCTATTTTACGTTTAGTAGTGTACGTATGTCCATGCCACTCTCTCGCTTTGTCACAGCTTACACTTCCCCCTCCCCATATCCTCAAGTCCATTCTCTAGTAGCTCTGTGTCCTTATTCCTGTCGTACCCCTAGTTTCTTCATGACATTTTTTTCTTAAATTCCATATACGTGTGTTAGCATATGGTATTTGTCTTTCTCTTTCTGACTTACTTCACTCTGTATGACAGACTCTAGGTCCATCCACCTCATTACAAATAGCTCAATTTCATTTCTTTTTATGGCTGAGTAATATTCCATTGTATATATGTGCCACGTCTTCTTTATCCATTCATCCGATGATGGACACTTAGGTTGTTTCCATCTAGGGCTATTGTAAGTAGAGGTGCAATGAAAATTTTGGTACATGACCATTTTTGAATTATGGTTTTCTCAGGGTATATGCCCAGTAGTGGGAGTGCTGGGTCATATGGTAGTTCTATTTGTAGTTTTTTAAGGAACCTCCATACTGTTCTCCATAGTGGCTGTACCAATACACATTCCCAGCAGCAGTGCAAGAGTGTTCCCTTTCACCCTCTCCAGCATTTATTGTTTCTATATTTTTTGATGATGGCCATTCTGACTGGTGTGAGATGATATCTCATTGTAGTTTTGATTTACCCCACTTGATCATGGTGTATGATCCTTTTAATGTGCTGTTGGATTCTGTTTGCTAGTATTTTGTTGAGGATTTTTGCATCTATGTTCATCAGTGATATTGGCCTGTAGTTTTCTTTCTTTGTGACATCCTTGTCTGGTTTTGGTATCAGGGTGATGGTGGCCTCATAAAATGAGTTTGGGATTTTTCCTCCCTTTGCTATTTTTTGGAAGAGTTTTAGAAGGATAGGTGTTAGCTCTTCTCTAAATGTTTGATAGAATTCACCTGTGAAGCCATCTGGTCCTGGGCTTTTGTTTGTTGGAAGATTTTTAATCACAGTTTCAATTTCAGTGCTTGTGATTGGTCTGTTCATATTTTCTGTTTCTTCCTGGTTCAGTCTTGGCAGGTTGTGCATTTCTAAGAATTTGTCCATTTCTTCCAGGTTGTCCATTTTATTGGCATAGAGTTCCTTGTATTAATCTCTCATGATCTGTATTTCTGCAGTGTCAGTTGTTACTTCTCCTTTTTTATTTCTAATTCTATTTATTTGAGTCGTCTCCCTTTTTTTCTTGATGAGTCTGGCTAATGGTTTATCAATTTTGTTTATCTTCTCAAAGAACCAGCTTTTAGTTTTATTGATCTTTGCTATCGTTTCCTTCATTTCTTTTTCATTTATTTCTGATCTGATTTTTATGATCTCTTTCCTTCTGCTAACTTTGGGGTTGTTTTGTTCTTCTTTCTCTAATTGCTTTAGATGCAAGGTTCAGTTGTTAATTCAAGATGTTTCCTGTTTCTTAAGGTAGGATTTTATTGCTATAAACCTCCCTCTTAGAACTGCTTTTGCTGCATCCCATAGGGTTTGGGTCGTCGTGTCTCCATTGTCATTTGTTTCTAGGTATTTTTTGATTTCTTCTTTGATTTCTTCAGTGATCACTTCATTATTAAGTAGTGTATTGTTTAGCCTCCATGTGTTTGAGCCTGTGAATTCTTAAAGGACTTCAGGGAGTCCCCTTTTCAAGCTCCTCCCTCTCCACAAACTTCCAGTACTCTTTGCTTCCTGTTGACTCCCTTTTCAGTCCTCTGGCCATGATTTTGACCATGTTTGAATAGAAGTTGTCAGAGGCCAGAGAGAGAGAGAATAAATATAGTGATGGTTGGCTCCGCAGTCTTGGAACTGCAGCTCTTCCCAAGGAGAGGAATGTCCCCCTAATCTTAGTTTTTGTTGTTATGAGCTCCCTTTGCTGCCACTGTCACCATGACAACAGGGCAGCCTCAGGGTTTGGGAAGGACAGATTGGAGAAAAAAAGAGGGAGGGCAGCACTCTCTGAATATTAGAAGTTCCCTTTTCAATCCTCAGACTAGAACTAGAGAGCTTCTCCTGCAGCTCTCTATCTTCACTGCAGTGCTCAGTTCTAGGTTTCTAGATGTGTTAAGTTCATGCCAGGAGATAACACAAAAGGGAAAAAAAAAAGAAAACTCATCATCAATTTAGAAATACTTCACAATACAGTGTTCTTCCTTGATCCCCCATTACTATTTAATTTCAGCATCTTCAAAGAGCTGTTCCATACAGTTTACTAAATTTTTATAGCCACATTCAGTGGGAGAGACAGGGTGGAGTATGTTTACCCCATCTACCTGTGAAAGCAACCCTGAAGGCGACTTGTTCCACATTTTTAATTTTGGCCAAAAGAACATTTAACTTATGTTTACAGATTCATACTTCTCATAAAACATTATGTGAAACCCAAGTTCGTCATTTTAGTATTTATGCCTTTCAATTTTGTTTAAATCTATTTGTATTCTTAGCGAATTTTCAAATAGTTATCAATTAAATAATGTTGAGTATCACTTTTTAGGTAGAGTGCCACTTTTAATATGAAATACAGATTTTAGTAAGTGTTTCCTCTTTTAGGATTTCTATAATTTTCCACTGCAGTACACCTAGAGGGTATCAAGATGGGCAGGGAACCTTGCTCTGAATCTCATGTTATGTTTTAAATTTCCATGAATTTTACATGATATGGCTTTCTTTATTCTAAACTTAAAATGTTGTTTGATCCAGCAAAATTTTGAAATAAATATAATGGATGTGTTTAAACCAGTTGTAAAACAGACCCTTTGCACTGCAAGGTCAGTTTTTATGGAGCTAAATTTAAAATTCAGAACTTCCTGAGCATATATTTGTGCCTGAATGGGCTATTCCACACTAGTCAATTGATTGGCAAAGTGTAACATCTTCTCATTGAGCCCCTTATATGTGCTCCTTGCCCTTTTTTCCTTCTCTTCCCCCAGACTGACAGTGACAGTTAGGTGTTCTATTCCTCCACATGCCTTTGGAGTTGTTCCTACCCCAGCGTCCTGGCATTGTTGTCACTGATCAGGCTAGTAGTCTCACTAAGGTACTCCTGAAGCCTATTCATCAATACCCTATAAATTTGACTATTATTGTGATTACTATATGGTCTTCAAAAATGTAATTTTTCTTCTCTCTAATCAGTTCTCCAAATCACACAGGACATAATGTATGTTTTCTTTCTTTGGAAAGGTAGCTGGAGTTCCTTGAATTTTTATAAATGTGTAGGAAAAGTGTAGAAAAGAAGGAACAAGCAGAATATAATCAAAAAGACATAGAATATCAGGAATCAAATTTAGAAATATTTTCTGATTTACTTCTATAATACTTAAAATTTTAATAACTTACTCATAGATGCACGAATACATATTTTTTTCATTGATTTTCATTTCATGTTATGAATTGTAGAAGTCTTAAGTGTAGACAGTGAAAATCTGCATATATCCCAATTCTCTTCAGATTTCACTTTTCCATGGTGACCACTATCAAAATTGTGGTGTGTTTCTTTTATAAAAATGTACTCTGCTTTTAAAAAAGTATGTGGAGTCTTTGTCTGAGGGTATAACTATGCATGAGCATGTGTGTGTGTGCATGTACGCACGTGTTTATGTACAGACAATGATTGTAGCCCGAACTCTGTTGCGATAGTGTGTGTCAGAACTCTGCTTTTAAGGCTTTTCTTTAATTTACATCATGTACTATTATTTTACCCATTAAAGAAGTGAGGTCATTAAGCATATACTTCTTAGAATAACTGGTGCAGGCTCATAAAGACCTTAAGAGGTATAGTCAGAACACTGAAACCCGTCTTTCTAAATGCAGAGAAAATGCTCTGCATCATGGTGATGGATAAACTCCTTAAATCTGCACAGTTTTCTCAGACCCATTAGCATGATGGGTCTATTGTGGATATTTGTTGTAGTTCAAAAAGCTGTCCTCCTGTCTCACTCTCTCTCCTTCATGGAAAAGCCTAGAAACAGGTACCTATTCAGAACACAGCTTCATGAACCTGAGGCCCCAAGAGATATGGTGGAGGGAAGACCTTTAGGTCTGTTGTTTGTTATTTATCTGAGTGTTTTATCCTGGTGTACTGCATGGTCATTAAACATGATATAGAGACCAGGGTTTAGACAGAGGGTCTTCTCCACATCTGCGACCCAGAGTCCTTGCTTCCAGGGAAGACCTGGATTTCCTAGGATTCACCCAGTATGTATTCTTTCTCCTTGATTCTGGATATTGCACAAAGTTAGTCAATTCAAGTGATAGTTTGTAATTGTCTTTCCCTCATGCTAAAACAAAACAAAACAAAATACCATAAACCTCTGAAATTAATAAATATTGAGCCCTGAAATGTTTTGTCAATGATGTAGAAGGTCTGCTTTAGGAAACGGTTAGAGAGACAGTGTTTAATTTCTTCTTCATGTTAATGAAGCAAACTACAGGCTAAATAAATACTGGTTATTTTTCCCTGACCTCTTATTTTTCTATCTAGAGTGATGAGTGGGCTAAGAATTAAAAAAGCCACACACACAGAGGACAATATGCATTATTGTTCATCAGACTACTAGTTATCACTAAACACTTAATTTTGGATGTTCATTATAGGCAAGGAAATTGGGATTTCCTTAAAACTCCTTGACCACCCACACAAAGGCACACATACCTAAGCTAACAAGGGATCACATATGTTGGTGAATTGCAAAGAAGTTGTATGTCATATTTATGGATTTGTGAGTAGGATAAGCAAAGAGATTGGGATAAATCAATAGGCAGGATTCATTAAATCAGGGTGCTACTAAAGAACTTTAATCTTCAAAAAGACCAAACCATGTTTTGTATACTTGTGTCTCTGATTTGAATAAGGAAAGGAAGGTTGATGCAGCAATTCACTCGCTTTTGCAAACTGAAATATTGAGCCACCCACATGGTATCTGTTCAGAACATACACAGATGTTCTGAGCAGAAGAAGATCCTGCTGCCTCAGATACAGCAGTCAAGAAGTGATTTCCATTGCCTTGAAAAGTATAAAAAGTCATGGTAAAGTATATTGTTATGCACTGAATGGTTGTGTCCGCCCCCAAAGCATACACTGAAGCCCTATCCCCCAATGTAATGGTACTTGGAGGTGGGACATTTGGGAGGTAACTAGGTTTAGATTAGGTCTTGATGATGAGGCCTTCATGATGGAATTAGTATTGGTGTCTTTATATGAAGAGGAAGACATCTATCTATCTCCAAGATACATATATATATATATATAGGGTGTATAAATATAAGCATATGTACCTATATACATATACACATATATTCCTTCAAGTTTTATCCATGTTGTTGCAAGTGGCAGGATTTCCTTCTTTCTCATGACTGTATAGATATACACCACAGGTATATTGTATAGATATATACTGAACAATTGTAATAACATTAATTACTGCTAGTATTTGTCAAGAACTTTGTGTATTCCAGGTACTGATTATAACTGTCTTTCATTATTTAATTAATATTCATGGTAAATGTATGCATTACATAGTATACAATGTGTACAAAGAGGAAAGGAAGGGTTGGGTGCAAATTCCCAGAAACAAGAGTGCTAAGGTCATGACACAAAGCCCATCCTTCCTCACCACTGTGCTGGGATATATGTTCCATGAGGTTCTGTAGCCCCTAATTGTGTAGACAACTTTTGGATGCTTTTAAATTTTGTTCTCATAAATGTTTCCATATATTTCATTTTATCGGTGGACCACAATGACTTTCCAGTTTACTATTTTTTCCTTGATATTTCAATATTTATGTTTTTGTTTGTTTATTGTTGTTGTTGTTATTGTATTTTGCTGTAAAAAACAATGTTGAAATAAACAACCCTAGACATATAACTAAACCCATGTATATATTTTTGTAGAACAAATTAATAGAGGGTAGAGGGTCAGAGATGTTCTTTTAAAATATTACTAGATACTGCCAAATTGCTTTTTAAATCTTCTAATAGCACAATATGGAATAATTATCTTTGACTCATTTTACTAGATAGACTCAAACATTTTCATAATTATAAAACATGTATTACCTGATTTATAACTTTTGAATAATTTGACCATTTTGCTTTTATTAGCTATCTTTTACCCTCTGTTTTTCTTACCTGAGCCTCTTTCACCTGTCTGCAACACTGGGTCAGTTCCCCACCTCATCCACAGGTGGACAAGTAACCAGAGGAGAGAGCAGAGGCTGAAGAGAGGAGACAATGATGGGGAAATACTTTGAGGATACTTCTTGTGGATTATTGCTTTAAGAGTGTTGCCCAGGTATTGCATGGTTATGCTTTAAGTATCAAGGTATAAATAATACCTTACTACAGGTGCATACAGAAGCAGTGAGTTTATTTTTCATATGCATCGTAAAATCCCAGGGCAAGCAGGCCAGGACTCTCAGGAAGCTTAAGAATGTCTTCATGGACCCTGCATCCATCTGATTTCCATTTTTTCCTCCTCGGTGGCTAGCGTTTATCCTCTTACTCCAATTCTGGAGGGTGCTTTGATGAAGGGAATTAGGATTCCAGTCAAATGCATACATGGGTGTCAGTCATGTGGGGCAACTTATCAAGGTAAGAATTGGCCCTGCCCCACTCTCATTCCTGAAAGTTGAATTGTGGCTTCCATAAAGGGGTTTAGTGTTTTCTTCAAGAGAGAGCCAGTGATGTTCAGTCAAAGCCATGGCACACATTAACTGTACCCTGGCACAGTTTATAAGAACAGCTTTGAACAGATTGGATACCTAAAAGGAGCTCTGTGAATGTTAGCAATAATTTGTTATTTCTCACATGCATTTATTGTTTTCGATCTCAAAATATCCCTACAGTACAGTTATTTTCTACATGTTAGAGACGATTAAACTGAGACCACATGTGGCCACATCTCTTGCTGGGGACCCTGCCCTAACTTGCAGGACAGAAATATGAAGAGACGCAATCAAACCATCAAACCCACATTTTTTTTTTTTTTTTTTTTTTGCGGTACGCAGGCCTCTCACTGTTGTGGCCTCTCCCGTTGTGGGGCACAGGCTCCTGACGTGCCGGCTCAGCAGCCATGGCTCACAGGCCTAGCCACCCCGCTGCATGTGGGATCTTCCCGGACCGGGGCACGAACCCATGTCCCCTGAATCGGCAGGCGGACTCTCAACAGCTGCGCCACCAGGGAAGCCCCCAAACCCACTTTTAAGCATTAAGTATCATTGCCATCCCAAAGCACTTGAGATGGCTACTGGCCCTTTAAAAGTCTTTTCTCTGGTTTACCTTCTCCTTTGATCCCTGGATGCATTCCATGGGCACATACTGATGTTTTATGTTAACTCTAACTTTGGCTCTGACCCTGAGGGTCAGTCCACATACTATAATAGGTCCTGTAGTTAGGGCTTGCATTGAACCATAGGCAAGAATCTCCTTTGGTAGACTCTAAACACAGAGAAGAATGTCCCATATGGTGCTCACTGGGAGGCCAGAATCCTCTAAGAAAAAAATGAGACCTCAGCTTATCGAGGACAAAAAGTCAAGATGTTGGCAGCAAAAACAGTGTTTCCACCCTGACCTTGAATCGAAATTTGTACTTCTTAAAGGCCATGCTCCATTCCATTGGGAGGAGGAATGGTCTAGGTAGGTTTTAATGGCCCACAGAACTCTGGGTGCATCCTTAGTAAAGTTAGAAGAGGGCAAAGAAGCAATTACAGAAACTCCTGCAAGTCTGCTTAGAGTCCTGTTTGGTGCCAGGAAGCACAGAAGATGTGCCTGCAATTTGGTGCCTGACTTTGGCTGACTGTGGATTTAAGAGACACAGGAGCATCTCTTTCAAACTTACTTCCAAACAGTTTGTAGAGGGGGGTGTAAAATTAATCTTAATTTTTAATTGAGATATAATCGAAATATCACACTGCATAAGCTTAAGGTGTACAACTGTTGACTTAATATATTTATAGACTGCAGTATGATTATAATCATAGTTTTAGTTAACACCTCCATCACATCACATAATTATCATTTCTTTTTCGTTGTGAGAACATTTAAGATCTAGTTTCGTAGCAACTTTTAAGTGTACAATACAGTATTGTTAATCACTGTGTTGCATATTATATCCTCAGAACTTATTCATCTTCTTACTGTAAGTTTGTGTCCTTTGACCAACATCTCCCTATTCCCCCCACCCTCCAGCACCTGGGAAACACTACTCTACTCTCTGTTTCTATGAGTTCTGGCTTTTCTTTAGATTGCACATACAAGTGGTATCATCAGTATTTGTCATTCTCTGTCTGACTTATCTCTGAGTGGACACCTTTTTCGACAGAAACACCAAGAGTAGAGGATTTACACAGCTATGCACAAGTACCTGGAAAAACAGTAGACACTGAATATGTATTAGAACAGATTCAACTACAGGTAATTCTTTTTTGGTCACAACTTTGTCGCTATGTCCTACAGCAGAGTCCGGAACTATTTTAAAATATACATATATACATATGCATATATATATGCATACATATAATGATTATGGAACAATTGTGGGGTTTTTTCGGGGTTTTTTGTTTTGTTTTGTTTTTTGTGGTACACGGGCCTCTCACTGTTGTGGCTTCTCCCATTGCGGAGCACAGGCTCGGGATGTGCAGGCTCAGCGGCCATGGCTCACGGGCCCAGCTGCTTCGCGGCATGTGGGATCTTCCCGGACCGGGGCATGAACCCGTGTCCCCTGCATTGGCAGGCAGACTCTCAACCACTGTGCCACCAGGGAAGCCCAAAACAATTGTTTTAATGTGGGTAGAGCTGGTGCGGTAGCTCAGATTCAACAATCTATGAATTCAAGATTTATATCACCTTTATCACCAAGTTTGTGGCACAAGAATAGGCTTTTGGTGTTTGAAGCATTACTAGAATAATTATCTATCTCACTCCTTCATAAAAGACTAAAAGATTATAATCATTTTCCTACTTTTATGCAATTTTCTTAATATGAATTATTGAAATTTATGAAATTTTGTTATCACCAAGAATGATAATGTGTTCCTGCTTCACCTGATCTAGTCAAAATTAGTATTGATATATTAAACAGTTTTTCCTGGGATTCTAATTTAACATTTTCCAGTACTTGGAAGTTTTAGGAGCCATTACCCTTTGTTATTTTACTTCATGGAGTGCTTAAGTGGCCATGTTCTTTCCATTGCGTTGAGTACTCAGGAGCACAGTCACCCACAACATGCTAACATATTCCAAAATTTCAGGTAGAAGCTCCTTAGAATTTTCCATCTTTTAAAAATTAATTTCCCCCAAATTTTATGATTCTTCTGCAAACCTTGACTGAAAGATTTTTGTACACCAAACTTTAGGTTTGTTATTGATAGTATTTAGGTAAAAAATAATTCAAATAAAATCCACAAAATAAGACAGACAAGAAACCTGGCAGTTGTAATACAAAGAGGAATGTCAAAGTTAGAATTTTCACTGTTTCCCTTTGAGTGCAAAAGGATGGGACTTAGCATATGTCATCAAATCAAAGAATCATCAATTTAAGATGCAGCTTAATGAAAGAAAAGTGCCGAATTGCATTATAGCTTAATGCTTATAATCCTTAGCTTGTACTTGTTGAAAGAATCCTTTGCAAATTATACAGAAATGAGTCCTAATACTTATCTATATATAAGATATATAAATATCCTATTATACTTATTTATATATACAAAAGAAACTAATTAGTTAGGGTCCCATAAGTATCTTCACAGTCTGCATCCAAATCTTCAGAATCAAGTTTAAACTCAGAACCATCAATATCCATGATGTTCCATGTAATATTGTTACCTGAGATGGTAATGTGACATTTCTTAATGAAAAACATGCCTTCTTTCTCCGTAAGACTTCCCTCCAAGGCACTGGAACCAGCTCTGCTAAACGTTATGCTGGTGATCTTACCAGAAAATGTCAACAGAAGGTTTTCATACAAGTTTATGTGTGTATATGAAATGACAGTATGCTCTGTCACATGCCATTAATTATACAGTTTTTTTCCCTCTAGGATGGAAAATGTAAGAAGATGTGCATATCAAAATGAATGAAACAAAATTGATGTTTTTAATGGTTTATAAAAGGAGCACCAATTTCTGATCTGATTCTTGGAGAATGTATAGTTAACTTGGATTCAGCAAGGTGAGATTCCCCACCCAGAAAGAAAGAATGGGTGTAAAGGACGTGAAAAGGAGCCCTGTGTGTCACAGTGATTTATTAATAGGGTGGTGGCTTGGGAAGGAGCAGGAATCTCACCCTGCAGTGCTGACTCCCCAGGGAGCATACTCAGATTCAGATCCTGTTCATACTTGCAGAAACTGGGGCTATGTTATAGAGAATGCAGCAAGACTAGAGGTGAGAGATGTGAGACTGAAATAGGCTTATTTAGTTTTGAATTTCAATGAAATGAGACTCTTCTCTGTCACTTTGTGTCCACTACATGTGAGGGGGTCTTGGGGGATTAACAGATAAATTCCCTGTTCTCTGAGATTTCATTCCAGTGGGGATTCAGAAAACTAAACTGTGGGTAGTGAGCTGTGCTTGGGAAATCCGAGGCCAGGAATCAGACCTGGAATGGGATGCACAGGAAGGCGTCTAGGAGAGCACATCTGAGGAAGTGCTCTCGTGAGGAGCAGTGAGGCAAACTGGGGGCAGGGAGGAGAGAGAAAAAAACTGTGTCTTTGCCACAGGCAAGGGCAGGTAAGGAGGCCAATGCATCTGAAGGCACGCTGGGCACAGTTACTTGTGAAGATGTCAGGGGCAGGAAAGGCATAACTTGGTGGGACCGGGCAGGTGAGAGAGGGAGGAAGGTCAGGAAGTGAGACAGGTGCAGCCCACTGAGGAACACCTGCGTGTTGAGGAATTTTGAAGGTCTGGGTCTTGTTCCTTGACAGTTACCCCAGGCCCATGAAGCCTTCCTGTAGGAAAGGCAATCATAAGAAATGTGGATGGTCTTTGTCCCCTGGGGAGACCCCTGGATGTTACCAGGAGGGGTTCTGAGCCTGAAGAGGAGCAAGAGTGGAGGGGAGAGAGTGAGTTCTCAGTTTCACGGACCGGCAGGGACCTTGAGTGCACTGTTCACCTGTCTGTCTCCACCCTCACGCCCTCCCCGACCCACCCGAGTGCAGGCTGCTGTCCCCTAGGTCATTTTGCACGTGTAGGCGGGATGGATGCATTGGCCCTAAGGTTCGGAGCTGACCGCTCACAGCGCCATCTGGCGTCCACACGCGGGACCCGAGAGCAGCCTTGACAGGAAACTGAGGCCGAAGCTGGTCCACAGCCGCGCACTGGAGGGACCTAACTGGGAGCGCGACAGGTGAGGTTGGCAGAGGGCGCGCAGGTGCCCCAGTCTGGCGGTGGACGGGCTTTTACAGGTCCCTTTCTCACTGGCTCCTGGATCGCGCTGTGCGTCTGTTCTCTTAGAGGCTCTTTGATTTCCAGACACAAGCCTTGTGATTTTCTTGCAGAGCGTTTCCCGGCTGCGTTCTCTTCATCAGCTCTTTGATGGGGCGATGTAGCAATAGTTCGCCAAATCTAATACTGGTAGATTATTAATACTTTGTCTATCAAGGGTAAACAGTATTTACTTTAGCTTTGTTTAATCATTCTCAGTTTCAGGTTTTTTTCTTCCTTCCTCCCACCCTTCCTCAGTCCCTCCCCCCACACCCTTCTTTGTTGGCATATTGCTAACAAAGATTCTCTCTGACAGAACTCTAGCCAGGCCCCTCTGAGCTCTCCTCTAGACTAAGCCTCAGCCTAGGCCTATAAAGACTTGAAAAAAATGGTTTCTAACAGCCCAGCCTGCCTCTCTAGGTTAACCCTGGACACTTCCCACTCCCATTAAAGTGCTGGCCTGAGAAAACTCAGCTAAAGGAATTTACTGTTTGTTGCATCCCACTCCTGGAGATAGGCCACTATCTCTGTGGGAGCCTAAGTTTGATAAGTGCCGGTTAAAAAACTCAGATGGGTTACAGGGAACAGCACTCCTTCCCCACTTTCTGTAACTCTCCATTTTCCTGACTCTACTGAGTGCCCCCTCCCTGCACCCACTCTCCCTTTTCCCTTGTTCTCCCTTGAAAATGCTCAGTCACCTCCGAGCAAACAGAAGTGGAGTTCAGTTCACACTGCCCCTTTTCCCTGTGACAACAGTATGCTTCTGATGAAAATCTGTGCTTACCCCTTTAACTGGAGTCAGGTTTGTTTATCTTTGACAGCTAATCTGGCTCCATGGCTGGGATCTGGATCAGAGGCACCACTAGACGGTCCAACATGACAGACCTCTTATCTCTGTAGAAACCTTTGATCTCCATTCCTCTTGCCTGTTTTTGTATCTGGTGGTGAGTCCAGCTCCTGACCCAGTGCTCCAGACAGATGTCTGTTGAATCATGGTTTTGATTCTGACAATTCTGAGTGCACTCACACTCTCTGGGGTGAAGTTAGAGTATCAGACTTATTGTGTGTGCTGGAATGGAAGTCCTTCCTGGCTCCTTGTTTTGAGTAGGGGTCATTCCCAGAATCCTGTGCTAGGAAAAAAAAGATTTCCCTGGCTCTTTTTAAAACTGAGATATAATTGACATAATATTGTATTAGTCTTAGATGTACAGCATAATAAGATATATATACCATCACATGCTTTGTTAACATCCATCACCACAAATAGTTACAATTTTCTTTTTAATTTTGATGAGAACTTTTAAGGTTTACTCTCTTAGCCACTTTCAGATAGTCAATACAGTTATTGTTAACTATAGTCATCACGCTGTATGTTACATCCCCAGGACTTATTTATCTTATAACTGGAAGTTTGTACCTTTTGACTACTTTCACCCATTTCACCCACTCCCACCACCCACTTCTGACAACCACCATTTTTTTTCTCTGATCTATGAGATCCTTTGCTTTTGTTTTGTATTCCAAAAGTGACATCATACATTATTTGTCTTTCTCTGACTTATTTAACTTAGCATAACGTCCTCAAGGTCAATCCATGTTGTCACAAATGGTAGAATTTCCTCATTTTTATGGCTGAATAATATTCCTTTGTGTGTATGTATATCTATATCTCACACTTTCCTTATCTGTTTATCTGACAGCGGATACTTAGGTTGTTTCTGTGTTGGACATCGTAAATAATGCTGTGGTGAACATGGGGGTGCAGAGTTGTTTTTTTTTTTTTGAGATACTCATTTCATTTTCTTCAGATAAATACCCAGAAGTGTAATTTCCAGATCATATGGTAGTCAGATTTTTAGTTTCTTTGAGGAGCTGCCATACAGTTCTCCATAGTGGAAAACTCCATATGTTCTCCATAGCCAATTTACATTGCCACCAACAGTGCACAAGGGCACCCTTTTCTCCACACCCCCTCCAGCATTTGTCATCTCTTGTCTTTTTGATAATGGCCATTGGCTATTTAATTCTGGCTCTTTTTAAGGCATCTTTGTTCTCTCTATTTGATCCTGGTCCTCTAATGGGAACTTTTTAAAAATTGAAGTATAGTTAATTTACAATGTTTACAAACAACATTTACAATGTTGTTACAATGAATGTATACACATATATTCTTTTTCAGAGTGTTTTCCATCATAGGTTATTACAAGATATTGAATATAGTTCCCTGTGCTCTATGCTATATAGTAGTAGTAGGTCCTTGTTGTTTATCTATTTTTTATATAATAGTGTGTTGTGTATCTCTTAATCCAGTGGGAACTTCTTAGTTGACAAATCCCCTGTCTCAGACTCCAGCTGGCAATATGCCACCACATCACTAACTCTCTCTACTACTTCTCCTGGTGTCATTAACTTACTAATGATAATTCGGAACCTTAATGGTTTCTTTGACTTCTCAAAGACCTGGCTTCCCATGACCCCCTTTTACCATCTTCCACCTTCCCTTCAGCTCCTTGGTATCCTGCCACATCTTCCTTCAAGACTTACCTCTGCCACACTTCCGTTTACTCTGTCCAGACCTTTCTAACTCCAGCTCCTCAATTCTCTATATTCACTGGAACTTTAGGCCCCCACCCCACTGGGGGCTCTCAATGATTCAGAGACACCCAAAAGCAAATTCCTGGGGCTGAAAAGAAAACAAAAAGACTAATTGGAAACGGACTAGATATTTTAGTCACTTAGATGAGGCTTTGGAGA
Source organism: Neophocaena asiaeorientalis asiaeorientalis (assembly GCF_003031525.2). NCBI lineage: Eukaryota > Metazoa > Chordata > Mammalia > Artiodactyla > Phocoenidae > Neophocaena > Neophocaena asiaeorientalis. The sequence goes on from NW_020172663.1 coordinate 205,182, forward strand.
TATCCAGAGAACTACTTGATGTCACCACAGTCTCTTGCCTAAAATGTAGTACACAGCCTCTATAAGATTACACATCAAAGCAAAGAAAATCTCAAAATTCCCTAGATAAATATTGGTAAAAAAGCTTTAGCCCTCATATTGAACAGTTTAACTTTAAACCATTTGCCATAAGTTCATTGCCAATAAAAGATATAAAATGGAGAAAAAAAAAAGAAACCAATTCTATAAATTCGTGAGTTGTTTATTATTATATTTATGCCTGACTCATGACTAAAGTTTTAAAAATAAAACCATAAGGTCTCTACTTGTGTCTTTGTGAATGTGCGTGTGTGTGTGTGTGTGTGTGTGTGTGTATTTCCCCCCTATCTCCTGATGGTATTAACTCATTAATCTAAAAAATCCCTTAAAGGAATTCTATCCTAATTGGTTTAGAAAGAAATAAGCATTTATATATTAAATCCTCCTAAATTCCCAGAAATATAAGAGCCAACTCAAAGGTTGTCCAAATTTACATGGGATGGCTAAGTCTCTGGTAAATAAGACTATTTTGATATTGTTGACTTAATAATGCAGATATATCTTCAGAGTTGGAAACATTAAATATAATGCAAGCATACATTTCTATTCTACTTGGCTTTACTAGTCAAATAAATTAATATTATATGCAGTAGATGTTTAAGATTACACAAATGATAAATTTTAATTAAACAAAATTGAGTCATTGTTTGGAGAAATTTTATTTCAATAATAATCGTGTTTTGTAATATGTCTTCCTGAAAATACTTTCCAAAATATATTTGGAAACTTGTAAATTTACATTTATGCAAAGTTAAGTAATATATACCCATTTAATATCTAAATAATTTCAAAATAAGATAAGGTATTGAAACATTCATTAAGCATATGCTTAATTTTATATAATTTTGGCTTCTTAATTTTATATGGTGCAGAGAGGCTAAAAATATTTGGATCTGTTAGCAAAGAGTTCTTGAAAGGAATATTATGTTGTGAGATCAAAGCTAGCTAAAATTAAATGTGTATGTTTATAAGCCTCATTTTAAAATGAGCCCAATAATGTATTGATACAAATTGAGAGTTTGATTTTCTCTCTGTTAAAGTGTCAAAGTTTCTTAGACTACAGGTCTGTTTTTAATAGGAGATTGTAAAAATTTTTTCATTACTTTTTGAGTAATCTTAAACAAAGATTATGTGGCTTATTCAAAATACTATCCCATGTTTCAGGTTGCCTTTATCACACCCTTGATTTCTTAAGAGAATAGAGTACTATTGTTAAAAGAGATAAATTTTATCCAGATTTATATTTACATTTGAAATCCTTTATTGTCACTTTTTTTTTTAACATCTTTATTGGGGTATAATTGTTTTACAGTGGTGTGTTAGTTTCTGCTTTATAACAAAGTGAATCAGTTATACATATACATATGTTCCCATATCTCTTCCCTCTGGCAACTTCCTCCCTCCCACCCTCCGTATCCCACCCCTCCAGGTGGTCACAAAGCACCGAGCTGATATCCCTGTGCTATGCGGCTGCTTCCCACTAGCGATCTACCTTACGTTTTGTAGTGTATATATGTCCATGCCTCTCTCTTGCTTTGTCAAAGCTCACCCTTCCCCCTCCCCATGTCCTCAAGTCCCTTCTCCAGTAGGTCTGTGTCTTTATTCCTGTCTTACCCCTAGGTTCTTCATAACATTTTTTTTCTTAAATTCTGCATATGTGTGTTAGCATACGGTATTTGTCCTTCTCCTTCTGACTTACTTCACTCTGTATGACAGACTCTAGGTCTATCCACCTCATTACAAATAGCTCAATTTCATTTCTTTTTATGGCTGAGTAATATTCCATTGTATATATGTGCAACATCGTCTTTATCCATTCATCCGATGAAGGGCACTTAGGTTGTTTCCATCTCTGGGCTATTGTAAATAGAGCTGCAATGAATATTTTGGTACATGACTCTTTCTGAATTATGGTTTTCTCAGGGTATATGCCTAGTAGTGGGATTGCTGGGTCATATGGTAGTTCTATTTGTAGTTTTTTAGGGAACCTCCATACTGTTCTCCATAGTGGCTGAACCAATTCACATTCCCACCAGCAGTGCAAGAGTGTTCCCTTTTCTCCACACCCTCTCCAGCATTTATTGTTTCTAGATTTTTTGATGATGGCCATTCTGAGTGGTATAAGATGATATCTCATTGTAGTTTTTATTTGCATTTCCCTAATGATTAATAATGTTGAGCATTCTTTCATATGTTTGTTGGCAGCCTGTATATCTTCTTTGGAGAAATGTCTATTTAGGTCTTCTGCCCATTTTTGGATTCGGTTGTTTGTTTTTTGTTATTGAGCTGCATAAGCTGCTTGTAAATTAATCCTTTGTCAGTTGCTTCATTTGCAAATGTTTTCTCCCATTCTGAGGGTTGTCTTTTGGTCTTGTTTATGGTTTCCTTTGCTGTGCAAAAGCTTTGAAGTTTCATTAGGTCCCATTTGTTTATTTTTATTTTCATTTCCATTTCGCTAGGAGGTGGGTCAAAAAGGATCTTGCTGTGATTTATGTCATAGAGTGTTCTGCCTATGTTTTCCTCTAAGAGTTTGATAGTTTCTGGCCTTACATTTAGGTCTTTAATCCATTTTGAGCTTATTTTTGTGTATGGTGTTAGGGAGTGATCTAATCTCATACTTTTACATGTACCTGTCCAGTTTTCCCAGCACCACTTATTAAAGAGGCTGTCCTTTCTCCACTGTACATTCCTGCCTCCTTTATCGAAGATATATTGTCACTTTTGTTAAATGGACAACTAAATATCACAATGAAATACAATGTTAGATTTCTCCAAGAAACAGGACCACACGACCAACAGTATGTGTGTGTGTGTGTGTGTGTGTGTGTGTGTGTGTGTGCGTGTGTGTGTTTGTGCACGTGCACGCACGTGTGTGTGTGTATGACAGGATATTATTTTTAGGAAGTTGCTCATGCAGTTATGGAGGTCAAGAAGTTCCACAATCTGCAATCTGTCAGCTACAGAACCAGGAAAGGGAGTGGTATAATTTTGTCCAAGACCAAAGACCTGAGAACCAGGGGACCACTCATGAAAGTCCAATGTCTGAAGGCTGATAACTCTGATGTCTCAGGGTAAGGAAAGATGGACACACAGCTCAAGAAGAGAAAGAGGGAATTTTCCCTTTCTTTGCCTTTTTGTTATATTCAGGCCCTCTATTTGATTAGATGGGTTTTGTTGCTCAGTCTACTGGATCAAATGCCAATCCCTTCCAGAAGCATCCTCACAGACACACCCAGAATTAAAGATGTATGAACTGTCTGCACTTCCCTTAGCTCAGTCAAATTGACACATAAAATTGGTTATCCCAAATCTCCCCTTGCCAACTTTACATCTATAGGTGACACCTTAAAGCATACTTAATCTCCAAATAGAGACAAGAACAAGGTCATAATTCTGCCTGACATGATAAAACTACCCTGCATACAATCAAAAACACACCTACCCCTTCCTCAGAAGAGGAGGTATTGTGCTTGAGTAAAAATGACTATTCTCCTTGATATCTGGGAACAAATAGTATGATGTAAAATTAACAATACTTAAATACTAATGATGTAAGTTTAGTATATTTTATGTTACATGATAAGTAAATAAGAGAGGATAGGAAACAATGATATGTATATATGCACACAGATGTACTCATAACAGTATAAGGAGGAACTGCTCATGAAAGCTGTAGTCCTTGTTTCTGTAACTGGTTATTTAGTAGGAGCTGGTATTTATGACTACCTTTTTCTACTAAAATTCTATATTCCTTTTGCTTCAGCAGGCTCTTTAGCTGCTTATTGATCTTTACCTGGTGGGGGGACATAAGTTCATTTCTGAAGGGTCGGGGCCATTGCTGGTGTTACTTGGATTGCATTGTTGCAGTTTTCCATTGATATTAATCACAGCGCAGGGTGATAGCAAGAGAAACTCTTAGGGATATTCTGTATTCCAGATATACTCTTCCTTACCTCCATTGTGGAGGAATTTTCCAATTTCCCTTTGATACTGACAAAGATTCTTTATTTGACCAAACTTTAATCAGGTTCCTGAAACTTCTCCTAGGCCCATATGGACACTTGCTTGTAAAAACAACCTCAACAAGAATCGTGCTGTGTCAGTTTAGCAAGAGTCTCCTATTCTTTTCGGATCACTCTTGATATCTATCGGGTTTCTCATCTTCCTTCATTTACCAGGTGATATCTGATCAGACTTTCCTGTCTTCAGCAATAATCCTGTTAGATCAATTAGCCAGAAACCTCTATACCTTCTAATGTTTCCTCTTAGTAATTTTCCATCCACTGACTCCCACAAGGCCCCTTGGCTATAAATTCCCACTTGCCCCTGCTGTATTTGGAATAGAACCAGTTTTATACTGAGGTCTCTTTTCCCCTATTTCAACAGTCCTGAATAAAATCTGTTTTGACCACTTTAATATCCAGCTATACTTTTTCTTTGACAGAGACAGTACTGTAACTCGGATAGGATCAGTTACATCATTGGAGCCCAGATAACTCACCCAGGACCCTAAGTGCATATCTTTGAAGATTTGGTCTTCACTCCTGACTGAATGATCAGGGATCCTTCGGTGAGTTTGACTTCTAAACCAGAAAAATGTTCCCTGTAGCTTGTAGGCACAGATGTTGGTTCTTAAGAATGAAGTGTACTTTCGAAGGTAGGTTAGAGTCCCAGGCCAAGAGAGGCTGGGATAGAGAGCTGGGCTTCTCTGTTTCTAGAAGGCAGGCAGGTGCAAATTGGGTTGGAGTTCCAAGCTCTCTGTTCATAAGTATCAATGTAGCATTAGTTAAGAACATGGGACCCTCTCCTTGGACTGAAAACCCCCTACTGGGACTCCTGCTGAAATTGTGTTGTGCCAGTTCTGTTCTTCCTTTCTTGTTGGCATGATTTTACTAAGGATAACTTGAAACTTCAGCGGTGTCTTTGGGAAATTTAAGGTCTTCCCACACTGGCTTCTCTAAAACCTGTCCATTCCCATCACAGCTGCTCCTGCTTCCTCCTTTTACTGTTTTGGATCTTCCCTCCAGTTTTCTTGATTCTTTGACATGTTCCCCTTCAACCCCCTACCTCCTCCAACCCTCTCTCCACGCTGAACAGACTTTTCCCACCTCAGCCCCTCTTCTCCCTGTAGTCCCTTGAACTTTAGCCCCCACTCTGCCCTCCATGGAGGGCTTGCAAGGGATTAAGGGAGCCCCAAATAATGTCCACTGAAAAAATGCACAAGGTGAGAATTGTGAGTTAAATTTTATTTGGGACTATAGTCTGGGAGACAGCCTCTCAGATAGCTCTGAGGAACTGCTCCCAAGAGGTAAGGGGCAGGTCAGTATATATGTGATTTTGGTGAAGGGGGATACATACAATCAAGCACACATTTTGGCAGAAGGTTGTTAGTCACAAGAAGTTTGCTTTTAGTCATGAGGAGCAGATGTCTGTCTCCTTTAATGATTTTAGCACTTTTCTAGACATGAGAAGACGAAAGAATTTGGATCATAAAAACTTCTCCAGAAAATATCTATCTGAAGGCTTGTTTTGCCAGTTTTTCCCAGAACACAGAGTGCCTCATTCCTGATCTCCACCCTGAACTCCTTTCAGGGAGTGTTGATGATCAGTGACTATAGTGGCTACTGACTTCATTCTTGTAGAAACAGAAGGCAAGTGACAATTTTTAGTCATAAATTTGTTACCATTTTGTCTCTTGATGCTAGGAATGTTCATTCCTAGTTCAGGCAAGGATTTTGTTGATAGGTCACTCAATGTGCTCTTGATGGACTAGGCCTTATTAACAGTAGTCAAAAGTCTCTGGACCACCTGTATTAGTAGTCTATTATGGTCCAGGAAATGTTTCCATCTTGTTGCTTCTTCCCATGTCTAGAGTTACACTATTACAGTCACAGATCTCATGTAGAACTATATAGCTGGTCAACTGCTTCAAGTTGCCTAGTCATCATTTCATCAAAGCACAGTCACACATTTGGTAATGCAAGAAACAACAATCTTGTAAAATAGGCAGAATACAAGTAATATAGCCAATAGTATCACTAAGGTCATAAGAAAGAATATAATCCAAGGACCTCCATTAGGTATGGACCAGTATATCCCTAGGTTAGTCTGTTCTATACCAATTCTGTACAGCAAGGAAAGTGACATACAGCATTGTCCATAAAGCACCCAGTCCAGTTTCCTAGTGTTATCAAGCTTGTTATCCTTGGTATGGTTTAACTTTTCTCAACATAAGGGGAGCCTTAAACAATCATAGTCTGTTATTAGCCATGTTAATCCATCCCACAACAGAGAAATTATATTCTTTGGCTGAAATTTTGCTTGTTGCTCTGATTAAGCTTGAGTAACTTTAAAAGAAAATTTTCATTTATGGTGATGGTCAGAACAAGTATGATTTATTGGCCAAGTGAGGGAGTGCCATCCAGTAATGTCAATAGAGGCCCAAACTGAACTATTATTTCTTTCTGCTAGAATAATTTCCTAAGGGCATACAATAAGAGCCTTGGAGTGAAGAAATCTACCAAGGTAACCCAGAAGTATTGAACATAGTTAATTCACCATAAATCTAACAATTGGATTAATTTTAAACTCTTATGTATAAGACTGCACCAAAGAAAGAAATACATTTGGTCTGTAAGCAAAGTTGTGGTCAATTATCAATGTAATTGGTATACAGGCCTGGTCTGTCATCTTGGTCAGCTGTCCATTTACGATGTTGTCTTCTTCTCATCCTTATCTGGGAGGTTCTCCTTCTTGAGCCCTGTTTTAAGGTGATTTTGAGGTCAGCAGTCCTGAATAGGCCAGTCTAGTGCAGAGACCCTTTCTGAGTGGAAACATTAATCCAAGAGTGAATTCCCTTCAGTTTTGCTGTGCATGAGCTAGTTAAGAGTACCTGATAAGTGTCCTTCCACCTAGGTTGTTAGCAGTCCTTTAATTTATGTATTTTCCAGTATGCATAATCCTCTGGTTGCACATCATGAGGCATCTGATCTTCATCCAAAGACAGATTACTGAGATAAGCTTCAGAAAGAAAATTAGAGTGTCCTTTTAACAATTCAATTAAACTTTACAATAATATAACAACTAAGAGCTGTCTTAGTAAATTTTGACCTTAATTAACAAAACTAAAATTTAACATCTACTGAAACATAATCTTTTTCTCTCTAAAACTACCCTCATTTCTACCAAATATAGCCAAATTAAGAGTAATCTGTTTGCAAAATAAGTCTGGTTTCAATGAACTTGACCTGATGATTTACATAAGTGTAATTGATCATACAGGCTGTTTTAAAATTGACTTTGCTGGAACTTCTTATAAGGAATCTCAGATTAAATTTTTAAAAGGCCCCTCAAGGCCAGGAAAACCATTCCAAGAACTTGTCACAGATTTCATCTGCAGTATCTATAGATTTGGATGAATTCCCCCCTTTCCACAGTCCCCAAAATACCTTGAGATTCTTGCACCTGTTAGGAGGTGCCCTTCCTAATTTATCTGATAAAGCTGCTGGGAACCTAAGAGATTCCAATATCTGGAGGGATCAGATGGAAAGAAAAGATAAATGTTTCAATTTTGCTTATAAAATTATAATTTACTAAATTGCTATAAGTCATAATTAGCTTCAGGGGTAGGGTTTCCTTATATCTGGAAAACACAGATTAAAAGCTAGTAATATTTCAGACAGAAGCCATAACAATTATAACTGTATTTACCAGTTCACTCAGGCTTATGAAACTAATCCTTTTTGTTAACATTTTTATGGATCAGTAAAGTTTTCCATTAGAATTCTTTAATTTCTTACCCATTTCAGTCATATGCTCTGAAAGTTATCATAAAGCTGTACTTGCAAAATCCTTGCTAAGAAACTTCTTGAAGAGGAAGCGTTTTTGCAAAGGTATCAGAGTAAAACAATAACTGTCTATGAATGACAAAACATTTAAGAAAGCATGGTTAAAGACCTGATTACAATGCAATTGACAAAGAGACTGTTTACTGTTGTGACATAGAACATCTTAAGATAATAGCTAGAATTATGATTGACAATTTTTTACCAGGTCAAGCCAGATTTTTAGAAACTCCATATAATTTCTAGACTATCTAGATTAATAATATTTACCCATATAATATAACCTAAGAAGATTTGTTATTCATTGGACAATGCTTCCCATGTAATTTACCATAACAGATGAACCTAATCAGTTTAATAGCTCTCTTTGGTATGTTTCAGGAGCCCTTTGAAGCATCCCAAAGTTAGCTAGAGGTCAAAGGAAATTCATTATAATTTGGGAAGTTTCTCAAAAAATATCAAAAAGGTAGTACAATACTTATTCATTTAACCAAAGTGACAATAAAAGATTTCAAAGGCAAATACAGAATAGATCATTTGAAAGGCAAAACAAACAAAAAACACACCCAACCAAAATCTGTTATCAAAAGCAGCTTCCTAGTCCAAGAAAAGTTTGTTTTCTTAACAAAAACAGAAAACCAAACTCCAGTCTTGCATCAGCTTACTTTTACTAACAAAATTCATTTACTTAAGTTAATTCAATCTAAATTTAGCCAATCCTGACCATGCACAAAACTCTTCTCAGGGTTCCTTTTCCACAAACCTTCCATAACTTTTGGTATCCATATTAGTTTGTCCCTTATCTGTCCCCTCCAGAAACAACCAGCTCTAGGAAAACATTATTTTTATTTTCCTTTAACAAAATGCAATTCCATTCCTCATAACTTCTTTTATTGAAAGCATACATCCTACTTTGCTACTGTGTACTGAAATAGTTCCCTTATTATATCTAGTATCTTTAATTACATATTTAAGTTAGAATCCTCAACTCTTAAAAACCTTAATTTCTAGGGAAAACCAATAAGTAAGCAATTATGAGCTCTCTTTTACATGAGTATTTTTTTAGATTGGTAAACACAAATACCAATAATAATTTCTAAAAAAAATGTGCTTTCTAATAGAAAATATTTCATTGTGACACCAAACATATTTATTAATAGTCCTAAGTACCTTTAGTTTCTCTATGAAAGGAAGCCAATATTCAGTAATTAATGATTAAGTATCTTATTTTGTTTGACAATGACCTAACTATTCAATAAACTTCTATCATTTAATTTAATTTAGCACAACTCTAAAACTTAAAGTTACCAAATATCTGGAGAGATTATTTTAGGTAGACATTCCTAAAACATAATTATTCCAAAAGAGCTCACCCAAAAGCTCTTATCTCATTTACATTTAACTTATTTACAAAAAATTCCATCATACCAAGTTATTTTTCCTGTGGACAAATTTGCAACAGATATAATAAGATCTAATTTGATTTCTGTTAAACGAGGGTACATTAAAAGTGTTATACTTAATGTTGATGACTCTAAAGACATGCCTATATTAATTATATCAACAAGTTTAACATTTTTTTCACACACACACTGTATTTTATTTTTACAAGAGATAAATAAACTAACACCAAGCATTGTAAATGGATGACTACAACAAAAGCAACAACGATTGCAATTACCAAACACGAAATACACTCATACTATGTCATAATATTGACATTCAGTCCAGTAATCCTCCACTATAACAAGTCCTTTACTTTGCAGTGAAAATTGACTTGTATATTTTTTGCCTCTGAGTCCTTGTGGGATTTTTTTTTAATTCAAACACGAAGTCACAAAAATTATAATCATCCTCATCAGTTCACTCAGTCCCATGTAATTAGTTTTTTTTCATCTTGATCTTTTGTTACCACGTTTATGAGTTCATCAGTTTACCATTAGAGTTCTGAAAATGCTTATTCATTCAGTTCAGCGGTATAGTCAGTTACCAGAAACCTGTACTTGTCAGGGTCTTTTCCATGAATTCCTTGAAGATGAAACCCTTTTATAGGAACATTTTTGCAAAAACATCAGAGTACACCCAGAACTGTCTGTAAGTGAAAACACACTTAAAAATGATCACAGTAAAAGATTTGATGAAAGTTCATAATAATAAAATTGCCAAGGAGATTTAGTCATTTCTGAGATATACATTTTAAAGTAATAACTAGAATTATGACTTATAACATAATACCAGAACATATAAGATTTTTAGAAATTTCGTGTAATGTCTGAAACATTTATATTAACATATTTCCATACAAATAACCCAAAGAAAGTTTAGTATTAGTTGTTTTTGTTTGTTTGTTTCTCTTTTTATACTGCAGGTTCTTATTGGTCATCAATTTTATACACATCAGTGTATACATGTTCATACCAACTGCCCAATTCAGCACACCACCATCCCCACCACACCGTGGTTGTCCCCTGTTGGTGTCCATATGTTTCTTCTCTACATCTGTGTCTCATGTTCTGCCCTGCAAACTGGTTCATCTGTACCATTTTTCTAGGTGCTACATACATGCATTAATATACGATATATGTTTTACTCTTTCTGACTTACTTCACTCTGTATGACAGACTCTAGATCCATCCATGTCTCAACAAATGACTCAATTTCATTCTTTATATGGCTGAGTAATATTCTATTGTATATATGTACCACAACTTCTTTATCCATTCATCAGTCGATGGGCATTTAGGTTGCTTCCATGACCTGGCTATTGTAAATAGTGCTGCAATGAACATTGGGGTGCATGTGTCTTTTTGAATTATGGTTTTCTCTGGGTATATGCCCAGTAGTGGGATTGCTGGATCATATGGTAATTCTATTTTTAGTTTTTTAAAGAACCTCCATACTATTCTCTATAGTGGCTGTATCAATTTACATTCCCACCAGCAGTGCAGGAGGGTTTCCTTTTCTCCACACCCTCTCCAGCATTTGTTGTTTGTAGATTTTCTGATGAGGCCCATTCTAATTGGTGTGAGGTGATACCTCATTGTAGTTTTGATTTGCATTTCTCTAATAATTAGTGATGTTAAGCAGCTTTTCATGTGCTTCTTGGCCATCTGTAGGTCTTCTTTGGAGAAATGCCTATTTAAGCCTTCTGCCAATTTTTGGATTGGGTTGTTTTTCTTTAAATATTGAGCTGCATGAGATTTTAGGATTCTCTATGTATAGTATCATGTCACATGCAAACAGTGAGAGTTTTACTTCTTCTTTTCCAATTTGTATAACTTTTATTTCTTTTTCTTCTCTGATTTTTGTGCTAGGACTTCCAAAACGATGTTGAATAAGAATGGTGAGAGTGGACATCCTTTTCTCTTTCCTGATCTTAGAGGAAATGCTTTCCGTTTTTCACCATTGAGAATGATGTTTGCTGTGGGCTTGTCGTATATGGCCTTTATTTTGTTGACATAAGTTCTCTCTTTGCCCACTTTCTGGAGAGTTTTTATCATAAAGGGTGTTGAATTTTGTCAAAAGCTTTTTCTGCATCTCTTGAGATGATCATATGGTTTTTATTCTTCAATTTGTTAATATGGTATATCACATTGCTTGATATGCTTATATTGAAGAATCCTTGAATTCCTGGGATAAATCCTACTTGATCATGGTGTATGATTCTTTTAATGTGTTGTTGTATTGTGCTTGCTAGTATTTTGTTGAGGATTTTTGCATCTATATTCATCAGTGATATTGGTCTGTAATTTTCTTTTTTTTTTTGTAGTATCTTTGTCTGGTTTTGGTATCAGGGTGATGGTGGCCTCATAGAATGAGTTTGGGAGTGTGCCTTCCTCTGAAATTTTTGGAAGAGTTTGAGAAGGATGGGTGTTAGCTGTTCTCTAAATGTTTTGATAGAATTCACCTGTGAGCCATCTGTTCCTGGACTTTTGTTTATTGGAGGATTTTTAATCACAGTTTCAATTTCATTACTTTTCATTGGCCTGTTCATATTTTCTGTTTCTTCCTGGTTCAGTCTTGGAAGGTTATACCTTTCTAAGAATTTGTCCATTTCTTCCAAGTTGTCCATTTTATTGGCATAGAGTGGCTTGTAGTAGTCTCTTAGGATGCTTTATATTTCTGTGGTGTCTATTGTAACTTCTTTTTCATTTCTAATTTTATTGATTTGAGTTTTCTCCCTCTTTTTCTTGATGGGTCTGGCTAATGGTTTATCAATTTTGTATATCTTCTCAAAGAACAAGCTTTTAGTTTCATTGACCTTTGCTATTGTTTTCTTTGTTTCTATTTCATTTATTTCTACTCTGATCTTTATGATTTCTTTCCTTCTGCTATGTTTGGGTTTTGTTTGTTCTTCTTTCTCTAGTTCCTTTAGGTGTAAGGTTAGATTGTTTACTTGCGATTTTTCTTGTTTCTTGAGGTAGGCTTTTACAGCTATAAACTTTCCTCTTAGAACTGCTTTTGCTGCATCCCATAGGTTTTGGATCATCGTGTTTTCATTGTCATTTTTCTCTAGGTATTTTTTGATTTCCTCTTTGATTTTTTTCAGTGATTTCTTCGTTATTTTATAACGTATTGTTTAGCCTCCAAGTGTTTGTGTTTTGTAACGTTTTTTCCCTGTAATTGATTTCTAATCTCATATTGTTGTGGTCAGAAAAAATGCTTGATATGAGTTCAATTTTCTTAAATTTACTGAGGTTTGATTTGTGACCCAAGATGTGATCTATCCTGGAGAATGTTCCATGCGCACTTGAGAAGAAAGTGTAATCTGCTGTTTTTGGATAGAATGTCCTATAAATATCAATTAAATCTATCTGGTCTACTGTGTCATTTAAAGCTTCTGTTTCCTTATGTATTTTCATTTTGGATGATCTGTCTATTGGTGTAAGTGACGTGTTAAAATCTCCCACTATTATTGTGTTATTGTCGATTTCCTCTTTTATAGCTGTTAGCTGTTGCCGTATGTATTGAGGTGCTCCTATGTTGGGTGCATATATATTTACAATTGTTATATCTTCTTCTTGGATTGATCCCTTGATTGTTATGTAGTGTCCTTCCTTGTCTCTTGTAACATTCTTTATTTTAAAGTCTATTTTATCTGATATGAGTATAGCTACTCCAGCTTTCTTTTGATTTCCATTTGCATGGAATATCTTTTTCCATCCCCTCACTTTCAGTCTGTATGTGTCCCTAAATCTGAAGTGGGTCGCTTGTAGACAGCATATAGATGGCTCTTGTTTTAGTATCCATTCAGCACTCCTGTGTCTTTTGGTTGGAGCCTTTAATGCATTCACGTTTAAGGTAATTATCAATATTCCTATGACCATTTTCTTATTTGTTTTGGGTTTGTTTTTGTAGATACTTTTCTTCTTTTGTGTTTCCCACTTAGAGAAGTTCCTTTAGCATTTGTTGTAGAGCTGGTTTGGTGGTGCTGAATTCTCTTAGCTTTTGCTTGTCTGTAAAGCTTTTGATTTCTCCATCGAATCTGAATGAGATCCTTGCCGGGTAGAGTAATCTTGGTTGTAGGTTCTTCCCTTTCATCACTTTAAGTATATCATGCCACTCCCCTCTGGCTTGTAGAGTTTCTGCTGAGAAATCAGCTGTTAACCTTATGGGAGTTCCATTGTATGTTATTTGTCATTTTTACCTTGCTACTTTCAATAATTTTTCTTTATCTTTAATTTTTGCCTATTTGATTAATATATGTCTCGGCGTGTTTCTCCCTGGGTTTATCCTGTATGGGACTCACTGCACTTCCTGGACTTGGGTAGCTCTTTCCTTTCCCAGGTTAGGGAACTTTTTGACTATAATCTCTTCAAATATTTTCTAAGGTCCTTTCTCTCTCTCTTCTCCTTCTGGGACCCCTATAATGTGAATGTTGTTGTGTTTAATGTTGCCCCAGAAGTCTCTTAGGCTGTCCTCATTTCTTTTCATTCTTTTTCTTTATTCTGTTCTGCAGCAGTGAATTCCACCATTCTGAATTCCAGGTCACTTATCCGTTCTTCTGCCTCAGTTATTCTGCTATTGGTTCCTTCTAGTGTAATTTTCATTTCAGTTATTGTATTGTTCATCTCTGTTTGTTTGTTCTTTAATTCTTCCAGGTCTTTGTTAAACATTTCTTGCATCTTCTCCATCTTTGCCTCCATTGCTTTTCTGAGGTCCTGGATCATCTTAACTATCATTATTCTGAATTCTTTTTCTGGAAGGTTGCCTATCTCCACTTCATTTAGTTGTTTTTCTGGGGTTTTATCTTGTTCCTTCATCTGGTACATAGCCCTCTGCCCTTTCATCTTGTCTATCTTTCTGTGAATGTGGTTTTTGTTTCACAGGCTGCAGGATTGTGAAACCCTTGATTCTGCTCTCTGCCCTGTGTTGTATGAGGCTATCTAAGAGGCTTAATGGGAGGGACTGGTGGTGGGTAACAAGTTTAACTTTAATACCGGGTATTAACTTAATATTTAATATTTTCCAGTTCATATAAACTTGAAATTCATTCTGGTTTATTTTATACTTCTGATAATTTATATAAGTGCTTAACTTCCTTTAAGCCAATTAAGTAGAGCTCATTTTTAAATTAATTTTATAATACCATCCAAAGCTAAAGACATTTTTGCACACATAGACATGTAGACAAGACGCAACCAGAGGTCTCATAACTTCATTTTAAAACTTAGTCATGAAACAGGTACTACAATATAAAACTCATTAGTTTATAAGTAACAGTTGAAATAAGTTTAATTTAAAAGGCCTCTTACCCCTGCCCCTTTTTCTCCTCAGTCTCAGGATCTAGAGATTGTCTAGTTAAATTAAATGTTCCTGAGAGCCCTGGTAGAATATTTGCATCTCAAGGCACAGGTAGAGTAAAGCAAGTTCTCCTAGAAGGACTTGCTCTCTCAGGGTTAGAATTATGAAAAGAGGTTTTATCAAGCCAGCTTTCTCTAACAACTGTGTATGCAATAAAAGAGCCCATACTGGCCATTGTCATGGCAAGATTGTTCTTTGACTCCCAATTAAGTATGTACTTGTAAGTATAAGTTTTGTATGTATGTAAACCTGGCTGGAGTGTTAGTTGGAGGCTGGCTTTCTTACACCCCTTGTTTCTGTGTTTGAGAGGCTCTATTTCCCATTTTAAAGTTGAAATTGTTGGGGATAAAATTTACTAATGAAATTATGTTGTGGGCCAGTGTGCTGATTTTGAGCTTGACTCCTCTAGGCATCACCCTAGGGTCCTTTCAGCCCCTTACATTGCTCGGTTTCTCCCATCTAAGACCACCATGGATGCTTCGATCACTGAATGGCCGTTTCTTATGCATGACCCCTGGATGAGAAAGTCTTTAATTAATGAGTGGACCACTGCATGGTATGAGGACTCTGTCTCCACCACTCCCATAAATTTATCAGTTTCCTGGCTAAGCCATAACTGACTGAGATGAGTCTTGTCCCTCTTCTTCAGAGCAAACTCACATATAATATCTTCATTTTTATTCTGACAAATTCTAATAAGGCAGCTGAATTGAGGAAAGACATCAGATCAACCTCCCTACCTAACCACCCAGCCCACACTGTTCAGTATCTTTCAACTGAGCAAATCCCAGTTTCTTTCAACCAGCCCTCCCAGTACCTTTCAACTGGGTGAGCACCCCCCACTATTTTTTAACTGGGAGGCCAGGTACCCATTATATACTGCCAAATAAAACTTAGGATCATCAACCAATACAGGACATCTGAGAACCAGGAGAGACTTAACCAAATTCTTCTGGACTCTGTGAGGAGGCAGCTGGGCACAAGAAGCCTCTGCTAGTACCAAGCTCTGGTTCCTTGTAAGGTTCAGGTGGAGGAGAGAAGTCTGCTCTGGGTCCCTTCATTGGTTGCAAAACTGTTGACTGAAAAAAAATGCACAACATGAGAGCTGTGAGTTAAGTTTTCTTGGGGGCAAGATGAGGACTATAGCATAGGAGACAGCCTGTCAGATAGCTCTGAGGAACTTCTCCAAAGTGGCAATGTAGAGAGACCAGTATATATGTGATTTTGATGAAGGGGGATACATGCAATCAAGCACACATTTTGGCAGAAGGTTACTTCTAGTCACCAGAAGGTTGCTGCTAGTCAGGAGGAGCAGATAGTTCCGTTAATGATTTTAGTGCTTTTCTAGATATGAGAAGATGCAACAATTTGGGCTCATAAAATTTCTCCTGAAAATATCTAACTATCTTAAGGCCCGTTCTGCCAGTTTTTCACAGAGCACAGAGTGTCTCATTCCTGATCTCCTTTCAAGATGTGTTGAAAGTCAGCAGCTGCAGTGGTAACTGACAATTTTTAGTTGGCAGTAAGTAACTACCTGGGGCTGAAAAGAGAACAACAAGCTGTTTGGGAACATACTCAGTATGTTATCCACTGGGTTGGATTTTAGAGAAATCCAGATAGTTGCTAGATGTCTCCACAGTCACTGGCCTAAAATTTTATCCACAGCTTCCATTAGATTACATGTCAGGGCAAAACAAAATCTTAGAAGTCACCACAAATATTGGTAAACAGGTAACCTTTATTTGTCCCATTTGCCAGAAACACGGTTCAGATAAATATGTAAAGTAGATATAAATCAATTAGATTGTATCACTGTGTTTCACTGAGTAATGGTAAAATTTTAGAAAGAAAGATAAAAGAACTCTGTTTTCATCTGTCTGTATGGTTATGTATCTATGCATGTATGTAATGTATATGTGACATTTTCCATCTTCCAGAACTATTTCTAAGTTAATTTATAAAATCCTTTAAAGAAGTCTTATTCAAATTGGCTTAGAGATAAATGAGTGCATCCATATATTAAATATTCTTGAAACGCTCGGAAATATAGAAGGCAATCTAGTTTTTTAAGGTCACATGATCTGAGATAATCTTTGTTAAATCTAGTTTAAAAAATTGTTGGTAAAATAAAAACTAGTATATTTTCAGAGTTGTCAGAAGTAAATATAATGCAGACATACAGGTTTTTTTCTTCCTAGGTTTAGTAGTCAAATAAGCTTATAATATCTATACTAGATGCTTAAGATTGTAAAACTATAAATCCAACCTAAGAATGAAATGTACAGTAAAAATGAATTATATGATGCATATCAAGCACAGTAGAAAATTTTTAAAAAATATATTGTTGCCTAATTTGTCAGCAAGAAAAATAACTTAGGATGATGGCTAGATTTGTTTGTTTACCTCATGAAATTTTCATAATCAATTCATACATTATTGTTAAGCACAATTGGATTAAATAGATGCAGGTGTGATAAAATATATAAATGAACTTTTCAACAATTATGTTTTATATCTACTTAAAGCAGTTTTACAAACCATTTTTGGTAACTTGAAACCTTAAAGCTAATAGTAAGTTAAGTAAATGATGCATATTAATTAACATCTAGATCATTTACAGATAGAATAAAATATAGAAACATTAATTGCTGAAAAAAAGTTTGTCAACTTTTGGCATATTTTTAAATATAGTATAGAGAAGCTAAATATATTTGTGGTCCATTTTCAAATGTGATAAATTGTACTATGTAAAAGCACATACATCTAGAAAATTATAAAATTATTTATTCATAAATTTGCTACAGAATGGTAGCATGTGCCAGACAGTTAACAATTGCTTACTTTCTAGTTTTCTCTGTAAGAGTAAGGTGACTGATGGTTAAAAATGTCATTCAATGTTTGTAAATGATACTACCATGACTAATAAGGTAAAAAAAAATCAGGAAAAGTAAGGCATGTCTTTTTTAAATTGAAGTATAGTTAATTTACAATACTGTATTAGTTTCAGATGTACAGCAAAGTGATGTGTGTGTGTATTTATATAATCTGTTTTTCAATTTTTTTTCATTATAGGTTATTACAAGATACTGAATATAGTTCCCTCTGATATACAGTAGATCCTTGTTCTTTATCTATTTTATATATGGTCGTGTGTATCTGTTAATCCCATACTCCTAATTTATCCCTTCCCCCCTTCCCCTTTGGTAACTGTAAGTTTGTTTTCTATGTAGGACATGATTTTGATAGTGAAAAATAGGAAAGATGTTTTATTGAGGTTAAAGGAGAGTAAATTTTTTTTGGGAAGGAGTATGATTAGTTGTTTTAGAATGAGATGTAAGAAGGGTAAGACAAAACTAAATGATTTTTTTTAAGTTGTAGAAGGTTTATGGGGAAGGAATTTTGGAAAATGAATCATCTTGTGTGGTCAGAGCTGGCTAAGATTGGAAGAATTATTTACATGGCTTATAAAACTCTGTCTTAGAATTAATAATACAATGTTGCAAAACTAGAATTTGGTTCTCTTTCTCTGCTAAAACAATAAAATTTACTTAGATTTGTAGTCTGTTCTTGATAAGAAATTGTAAGAAAAGTCTGTGTCTTACCTTTTAAGTATTTGCCTGGGAAACCAATATTTTGTATCATAAAATAACTTCCTGTGCTTCAGATTGTCTTTATCAGATCTTTGATTACTTAAGAAAACTGAATTCTCATTATTAAAAGAGCTAGATTTTTTACAACTATAGAACTTTGTATATTTTCCTATGAAGAATTTTAATTGTGAATTGGGTTAAATGAATAACTACTTATTGTTTCATAATGACTGGTGATCCTATTTAGTGAAGTTTTCAACATTTGACAATTTCCCCAAATCAAATTTTAAATGGAGTCTTTTTGACCTCAAACTAACTTTGAGAATTTCCAGATGGCCCCTGGAAAATCTTAAAGTACTTATATTTTATCTTGTAAAAGACAGATGCTAAACTCATTTGGTTTGTTTTTATATGTTAAATTCCATGGGCTGCATTGTCAAATCAGAAATGATAAATTTGTCAATACCCTCTTGTCAGTATACTATGTTAAAATGTTTCATGCCACAGAAATAACTAATATCCCTTATCAAATAAACTATATCAGAACTTTAACCATGGCTGTATTATTTGAAACTTTGCTTTTATAATGTTGTGTTTTCTGGACTTAAGGAAACTTCTCTTAAGCTATCTGTAAGGTACAGCAATTTAGTAAAGTATCCCTTTGTGAACAAATATGCAGCAATTGCTTTTTCCCCCTACTTGATCCCTCCAGAATTTGAATTCTTATATTTATGGCACTATAGTAATTTGCATAAGTTCAATAAAAATATCTTCTAATTGCAACAGGAATTGGAAACACTGGCTATATTACAAAGGCTTTGGGTGGAATTTTATATTTGAGAATGATGTGCATCGAATCAGATATGGCCTGAGAGCTTTAAGGAACTAAGATTGACTTAAATGACCCAATATTTAAAAGTCCCCCTTTCAGCCCTTCTATTTGGTTTGCGCAAAAGACAAATATATTTTAAGAATGACAGTTGATGATTGTGAGATTAAGATAGTGATGTGGCTGCTATACCAGATGTGGTTTTATTGATATAGTAAATTCACACATACCCTGATATCCAGCATACAGCTGTTGATCTGGCAAATGCCTACCTCACCATAGAGCCCACTAGGAGCAGTTTCCTTGCAGGTGGCAAGGCCAGCAATACACCTTCACTGTCCTACCTCAGGGATATATCAACTCTCCATTCTTGTGTCACAGTTCACAGAGATGTTCATCACCTCTCCTTCCACAATATATCACAGTGGCCCATTCCATCAATGAATTACGTTATGACATTATGCTGACTGGACCTAGAGAGGGGGAATAGCAATTAGACCTGATGGTAAGACATTTGCATGCCAGAGGGTGGAGAATAAATTCAAATAAAATTCAGGGATCTTCTATTTCAGTGACATTTCTAGGGGTTGAAGGATGTGGGGCATGTCCAGAAATCCTTTTTTAAAGGTGAACGGTAAATTGTTGTATCTAGTCCATCCTAAACTAAGAGGCACAACACCTAGTTGTTATTTTGGATTTTAGAGGCAACATATGCCTCGTTTGGGTATGTTAGTCTGTCCCATGCATCAAGTGACCAGAAAGATACTAGTTTTGACTGAGGCTTAGACAAGGGAAGGCTCCATAATAGGTCAAGGATCCTGTGCAAGCCACTCTGCCAGTTGGACCACATAATCCAGCAGATCCAATGGTTCTTGAAGTTTCATTGGTTCACAGCGACGTTATTTGAAGCCTTTGACAGCCCCCACAGGTGAATCACAGCACAGGTCTTTAGGATTTTAAAGCAAGGTCCTGCTATCATCCTCAGATTAATACTCTCTTTTTGAGAAACAACTCTTGTTCTGTGTCTTTAGAACAAGGTGGCCATGAACAAAGCATCTTTAGACAGTGGAGTGAAGGCAGCAGTAACAATTTAATGGATTTCCCAGGTTTCAGTTTGGATGTCTGTGCTGATTCAAGTGAGCTCTCTCAGTGGCTCACATAGCAGCAGGCACAAAGATTGCCTATTCATGGTCTGTTTTCACAGGAATTCACTTCTCTGAAGTTAATAATACATTGTGTAGCTTCATCTTGCAGGTCTTTGGGCAAAGGGCAATTTTACTTCACAATGATTCCAAGTCATAAGGGAGAAAAATTGGAAATGCTAATTTGGAGCGTTTTAGTCAGATATTGGAGGAAACTAGAATAATTTGGGATTTGTCAAGGACTGCCAAAATGTGCAAGGTGGAACCCACAAGTGTATATTATAGTTTTCCATTGAAACATAATTTTTACCTCTAGTCACCACCTCTTATATTAGAGAGAATCATAGACTAATTTGTTTGCAAAATAAGTCCAGCCTCATTAAACTTGGTCTGATTATTTATATAAGTACAGCAAGAATAGTGCTTGACCACAAGGTCTCTTGAGTTTGCTGGAACTTTTGATAAAGGAATCTCAGACTAGACTTTTAAAAGCCTTTGGAGACTATGAAGCCAAGCCAAGAATTTGCCACTAGATTTTTGCCTGTAATACCTATAGATTTAGGTGAATTCCTTTCTTCTATACATTCCCCAAATATTCGGATGTTCCCAGGCCTGCTGGAAATTGACCCTTTTTACTGATTTCTAAGTTGGAGGACCCCATAAACCAAGCACAGAGCAGTTTTTCCAAGAGGGACTTTGTCAAAATTTGGTCCTTAAAGTCAACCTTAGTTCCTTAAAGCTCTCAGGTGATATCTGATTTGGATACACATTCCAGTCAAAGCTTTGGTGTTATAACCTGTGTTTCCAATTGTGTCCTGTTGCAAGGAGAAGAAATTGTTATTGAACTTATGCAAATAACTATATTACCATAAATGTAAGAATACTCATTGAGATTTTAGAATTCTGGAGGTTCAGGTAGGGATAAAAGTAAGCATTCTATCTTTGTATGTAAAGCTATAATTTACCAAATTGCAGTAAGTTACACCTAGCTTAAGAGAAAACAATTTTTTCAACCTGGAAAGGAAAACTTTAAAAAAAAACTAGAGAAGTTTACCCCCAAAATGTCCAAAACGTAATAATTTGCCTCATCAGTTCATTCATTCACATGGAATTAACTCTTATTCTGCATGATCGGTGGCTTGCAGTTTTAATAACTCATCAACTTCTTCATTCCTTCTGGGTATTCTTACTCAGTCCAGTGACATGGATTCAGATTTATTCACAGTAGGCCAACATGGAGCATTCTAGCCTGTAGCTAACTGTAAAAACTTTCACAAAAGAATCAAAGCAAAACATTAACTGTCTGTGACTGGTATAAAACTTAAAATTATCATGGGTAAAGTTCTTTTGATAGCTCATTGTATAAAGAAAACTAGTTATTTATTTGGCATGCAACATTTTAACATAACTGGACAATGAGGGTATTGGCAGATTTCTATGAACTTCACACAATTTTTGGAATACCTGTATCGATGACATTTATCCACCTCATATAACCTAAGAAGCTTTATCATCACTATTATTTGACAGCATTTCCCACATAATTGAACATACCAAATAACCAAATTATTTTAGCATCTCCCTTTTACAAGGTGAGACAAATTCTTTCAGACTTGCCATGGGCACTCTGGGAAATCTCATATCAGTTTGAAGTAAATAGTCCAGTTAAATATTGATTCTGAGATGTTGCCAATAATGTCAAAAGTTTTGAACACTTCAATAAATAAGATCACAAGTAACTATGAAACCACAATTAGTTATGTATTTAACCAAAGTGACAAATAACCAAAAGGAAATGCAGAAAATGATCTAGTAAAAAATGTATCTGTTTTAATATTGAGAAAACTCTATTTTCTTAAGCAATCAAAGGAATGATAAAGACAATATGAAGGAGAAGAAGTAATTTTAAGACACAAAAATCTTGGTTTCCCAGGCTGACTACTTAAAAGGTAAAGGAAAAACATTTTTCAATTTCTCCTTAATGCAGACCTACAATCTAAGAAAACTTCATTTCTGTAGCAGAATTAAATTCTTATTTTGCATCAGGGTAGTATTATTTTAAGGCTAATTTTTTGTTGTTTGAATTGAAATTGTACTTAAGTTATTGAAACACATTCTTTTTTTTTCCTTTTTGTGCAGCCTTCTTTTTTTAAACATCTTTATTGGAGTATAATTGCTTTATATTGTTGTGAGGGTTGCTGCTGTATAACAAAGTGAATCAGCTATACATATACAATCACCATATCCCCTCCTTCTTGTGTCTCCCTCCCACCCTCCCTATCCCAACCCTCTAGGTGGTCACAAAGCAGGACCTGATCTCTCTGTGCTATGCGGCTGCTTCCAACTAGCTATCTATTTTACATTTGATAGTGTATATATGTCAATGCCACTCTCTCACTTCGTCTCAGCTTACCCTTCCCCCTCCCTGTGTCCTCAAGTACACTCTCTACATCTGCGTCTTTATTCCTGTCATGCCCCTAGGCTCTTCAGAACCTTTTTCTTTTTTTTAGATTCCATATATATGTGCTAGCATATGGTTTTTCTCCTTCTGACTTACTTCATACTCTATGACAGCCTCTAAGTGCATGCACCTCAATAAAAATAACTCAATTTCATTTCTATTTATGGCTGAGTAATAATCCATTGTATATATGTGCCTCATCTTCTTTATCAATTCATCTGTCAATGGACACTTAGGTTGCTTCCATGACTTGGCTATTGTAAATAGTGCTGCAATGAACATTGTGGTACATGACACTTTTTGAATTATGGTTTTCTCAGGGTATATGCCCAGTAGTAGGATTGCTGGGTCATATGGTAGTTCTGTTTTTTGTTTTTTAGGAACCTCCATACTGTTCTCCATAGTGGCTGTATCAATTTATATTCCCACCAACAGTGCAAGAGGGTTCCCTTTTCTCCCCACCCTCTCCAGCATTTATGGTTTGTAGAATTTTTGGTGATGACTACTCTGAATGGTGTCAGGTGATACCTCATTGTAGTTTTCATTTGCATTTCTCTAATGATTAGCACTGTTGAGCATCCTTTCATGGGTTTGTTGGCAATCTGTATATCTTCTTTGGAGAAATGTCTATTTAGGTCTTCTGCCCGTTTTTGGATTGGGTTGTTTGTGTTTTTGATATTGAGCTGCTTGTATATTTTGGAGATTAATCCTTTGTCAGTTGCTTCATCTGTAAATATTTTCTCCCATTCTGAGGGTTGTCTTTTCATCTTGTTTATCGTATCCTTTGCTGTGCAAAAGCTTTTAGGTTTCATGAGGTCCCCTTTGTTTATTTTTGTTTTTATTTCCTTTTCTGTAGGAGGTGGGTCAAAAAGGATCTTGCTGTGATTTATGTCATAAAGTGTTTTGCCTTTGTTTTCCTCTGAGTTTTATAGTGTCTGGCCTTACATTTAGGTCATTAATCCATTTTGAGTTTATTTTTGTGTATGGTGTTAGGGAGTGTTCTAATTTCATTCTTTTACATGTAGCTGTTCAGTTTTCCCAGCACCACTTATTGAAAAGTCTGTCTTTTCTCCATTGTATGTTCTTGCCTGCTTTATCAAAGATAAGGTGACCATATATGCACAGGTTTACCTCTGGCTTTCTATCCTGTTCCATTGATCTATATTTCTGTTTTTGTGCCACTACCATACTGTCTTGATTACTGTAGGTTTGTAGTATAGTCTGAAGTCCAGGAGCCTGATTCCTCCGCCTCTGTTTCTCTTTCTCAAGATTACTTTGCCTCTTTGGGGTCTTTTGTGTTTCCAAACAAATTGTGAATTTTTTTGTTCTAGTTCTGTGAAAAATGCCATTGGTAGTTTGATAGGGATTGCATTAAATCTGTAGATTGCTTTGGGTACTATAGTCATTTTCACAATGTTGATTCTTCCAATGCAAGAACATGGTATATCTCTCCATCTGTTTGTATCAGCTTTGATTTCTTTCATCAGTGTCTTATAGTGTTCTGCATACAGGTCTTTTGTCTCCTTAAGTAATTTTATTCCTAGGTATTTTTGCAATGGTAAATGGGAGTGTTTCCTTATTTATCTTTCAGATTTTTCATCATTAGTGTAGAGGAGTGCAAGTGATTTCTGTGCATTAATTTTGTATCCTGCTACTTTACCAAATTCATTGATTAGTTCTAGTAGTTTTCTGGTAGCATCTTTAGGATTCTCTATGTATAGTATCATGTCATCTGCAAGCAGTGACAGCTTTACTTCTTCTTTTCTGATTTTTATTCTTTCATTTCTTTTTCTTCTCTGATTGCTGTGACTAAAACTTCCAAAAGTATGTTGAATAATAGTGGTGAGACTGGACAACCTTGTCTTGTTCTTCATCTTAGTGGAAAGGGTTGCAGTTTTTCACCATTGAGAACAATGTTGGCTGTGGGTTTGTCATATATGACCTTTATTATGTTAAGGTGAGTTTCCTCTATGCCTACTTTCTGGAAAGTTTCTTTCATAAATGGGTGTTGAATTTTGTCAAAAGCTTTTATTGCCTCTATTGAGATTATCATATGGTTTTTATCTTTCAGTTTGTTAATATGGTTTATCACATTGATAAGAATGAATTTAGCAATGTTCTTCCCTCTGCTATGTTTTGGAAGAGTCTGAGAAGGATTGGTGCTAGCTCTTCTCTAAATGTTTGATAGAATTCACCTGTGCATCCGTTTGGTCCTGGACTTTTGCTTGTTGGAAGATTTTTAATCACAGTTTCAATTTCAGTGCTTGTGATTGGTTTGTTTATATTTTCTATTTCTTCTGGTTCAGTCTTGGAAGGTTGTGCTTTTCTAAGAAATTGTCTGTTTCTTCCACGTTGTCCACTTTATTGGCTGGACTCCCTCCTAGCTAGCTGTGGCACATTAGCCCCCTTCAGGCTGTGTTCATATGGACAACCCCAGTCCTTTCCCTGGGATTTGACCTCTGAAGCCCAAGCCTCAGCTCCCAGCCCCGACCCACCCCAGCCGGTAAGCGACAAGCCTCTCAGGCTGATGAGTGCTGGTCGCTGGTCGGCACTGATCCTCTGTGTGGGAATGTCTCTGCTTTGCCATCTGCACCCCTGTAGCTGCACTCTCCTCCGTGGCTCTGAAGCTTCCCCCTGGCCACCCCACCCTCTCCACCAGTGAAGGGGCTTCCTAGTGTGTGCAAAGTTTTCCTCCTTCACAGCTCCCTCCCAGAGGTGCAAGTCCCATCCCTATTCTTTTGTCTCTGTTTATTCTTTTTTCTTTTGTCCTACCCAGGTACGTGGGGATTTTCTTGCATTTTGGGAAGTCTGATGTCTTCTGCCAGCATTCAGTAGGTGTTCTATAGGAGTTTTCCACATGTAGATATATTTTTGATGTATTTATGGGGAGGAAGGTGATCTCCACATCTTACTCCTCCTGAATCTTGAAGGTCCTCTGTTAAGGCTAATTTTTTAAAAATATCCTTATAAATAGATCCATTTAAATTAGCTGGATTTGATCATACATTATAAGATTCCTTTTCAGGAATCTTTTCCCCCAAACTTTCTACAACTTTTTTTTTGTTAATATCCATTCCATTTTTATCTTATGTGTTCCTCTTTCATATTCTGGAATATTAAGTAGTTATTTTGCTTTACGATAAAATTACTCATTGTTACCCTTCACAAAAACACATCTTTCATCCCTCTCCTTGTAAAAAATGCATCTTACTTTCCTTGCCTTCAGAGTTTTAGTTTTTCTTTACCCTCTTAGTCCTATAGTTTCATGTACGTATATGATGAGACTTTCTCAATATTGGTCAACTTTCTTTTCCAGAGAAAACTAGGAAATATGCAGTTGTTAACTTTGGCCAAATAATATCATTCTGTAGCAATTTATAAATATATCATTTCATAATTTTCTAGAGGCATATACCCTTTTTGCATGTAATTAATTCTTAATTTTAAAGGTTTGACTTACATACTCAGGAAACCATCCCTGCTCTCAAGACAGTGACCATGCTAAGCCCCTCCCAAAGTTTCATCATGACCCTTGGCAATCCCTACTCTTTGCCCTTCTCTGACATCTCATTCCCAGGCAACCACTGATATGCTGTCCATATCAATGGGGTTTTTTAAAATTTAAAAAAAAATTTTATTGGAGTAGAGTTGATTTACAATGTTTTGTTAGTTTCAGGTGAACAGCAAACTGAGTCAGATATATATATATATATATATATATATATATCTCCACTATTCTCTTTGTTTAGATTCTTTTCCCATATAGGCCATTACAGAATATTGAGTAGAGTTCCCTGTGCTATACAGCAGATTCTTATTAGTTATCTATTTTATATATAGTAGTGTGTATATGTCAATCCCAATCTCCCCATTTATCCCCCCCATCCCCTGGTAACCATGTCTGTTCTCTACATACATGACTCTACTTCTGTTTCATAAATAAGTTCATTTGTGCCCTTTTTTTTAGATTCCACATATAAGCAATATCATATGATATTTGTTTTTCTCTGCCTGACTTTACTTCACTCAGTATGACAATCTCTAGGTCCATCCATGTTGCTACAAATGGCATTATTTTGTCCTCTTTTATGGCCGAGTAATATTCCATTTTTTATATGTACCGAATCTTCTTTATCCAGTCCTCTGTTGATGGACCTTTAGGTTGCTTCCATGTCCTGGCTATTGTAAATAGTGCTGCAATGAACATTGGGGTGCATGTATCTTTTCAAAGTACCATTTCTGATGTTATTAACAGACCCAAATATATTTAGATTTTCTAACCCTTATAGAAACAAGATGCCAAAGAGATAAACTTATGTTCAGCAGGTAAACTTTCATATTTTATCTGATTTGGGAAATATAGGTATTCAATGAATATCCAGTTTTTACCAAAGGTCATAGAGCTTTAAAGTTCAAGTTACCAAATTAGTTTGTGAAACTATTTTCATGTGGACATTTATGACCATAATTATAAAACTAAGTATGAAAAACATTATTATACAACATGTTATAAATCATATGAAACATAAAACACACTAAAATTTTCAGTTATACATTTTATATGATTTGCATCTATTTAATTCTCTTCTGGTTAACAATTATGTTTGATTTAATCATGAAAATTTCATGAGCTAAACAACATATCTAGCCATTATCCTAAATTGTTTGGGGTGACATATTAGGCAAGTAACCAAATATCAGAAGCAATCAATGTAAATATTTAAACACATTGTCTTTTCTTCTTTTTGTATCATTTTTGTATCTACTGTTATTGACATGCTCCAAACAATTCATTTTTATTTTACATTTTTTTCTTAGGATGGCTTTATAGTTCTATAATCCTAAACATCTAGTGAAGACAATTTAGGCTTAAGTTTGACTAGTAAAAGTAGGTAGAAAAAATAACATGTCTGCATTATATTTAACACTGACAACTTGGAAGTTATGCCTGTTTTATTTTACCAACAATTTTTAAATCTAGCTTTATCTACCAAAGATTATCCCAGGCAATGAAAACTTTTAAAAATTGAATATGTTCCTATATTTCATATAGTTTTAGAAATGCCTAATTTATAGAAGTTCTCATTTATCTCTGAGCTTATTTAAGTAGAATTCCTTTATGGGACTTTATAAATTAATTTAGTAATAGCATCAATAGGTAGAAAAATATCAACTATATGTTGACATGCATATATGCATACATACATAAACATAGATCAACATACAGACATGCCAGCAGAAACCTTACAGTTTTCATTATAAATCTTAGCCATGGGTCAGGAAAACATGGTGATATAATCAAGCTGGTTTATCTCTACTTATTATTTTCATCTGAATTGTCATGGAGGAGACTTTTTAAAAATTTTTTTTTAAAATTATTTATTTAATTTATTTATTTTTGGCTGCATTGGGTCTTCATTGCTGTGTACAGGCTTTCTCTAGTTGTGGTGAGCTGGGGCTACTCTTCATTGTGGTGCACAGGCTTCTCATTGTGATGGCTTCTCTTGTTGTGGAACGTGAGCTCTAGGATGCATGGGCTTAAGTAGTTGTGGCACATGGACTCAGTAGTTGTAGCTTGCAAGCTCTAGAGCACAGGCTCAGTAGTTGTGGTGCAGGGGCTTAGTTGCTCTGCAGCATGTGGGATCTTCCCAAACCAGGGCTTGAAATTGTATCCCCTACATTTGCAGGCTGATTCTTAACCACTGTGCAACCAGGGGAGCCCTTGGAGGAGACTTTTAAGATGTTCTTTTGCCCTGACATATAGTCTGATGGCAGAATGGATTCAATTAAGGTCAGTGACTGAGGAGACATCTGGCAGCTCTCTGGATGTTTCCAGACCCCATCTGAAAGGGGTAAAACATTTAGTTCTGTTTTCAAATAGCCTTTTTCTCTCTAGTCAACCTCAGGTGGTTCCTTAAGGGAGTCCCATTGTCCCTTGAGAGCCCTCCATGGAGGGCAGCGGGGCTAAAGTTCAAGTGAGTCCAGGGAACAGAGGGGCTGAGATGGGAAAAGTCTGTTCAGCGTGGAGAGAGGGTTGGAGGAGGTAGGGATTTGAAGGAGACATGTCAAAGGATCAAGGGAACTGGAGGGAAGATCCAAAGCAGTAAAAGAGGAAGCAGGAGCAGCTGTGATGGGAAGGGACAGGTTTTAGAGAAGCCAGTGTGGGAAGACCTTAAATTTCCCAAAGACACCGCTGAAGTTTCAAGTTATCCTTAGTAAAATCATGCCAACAAGAAAGGAAGAACAGAACTGGCACAACACAATTTCAGCAGGAGTCCCAGTAGGGGGTTTTCAGTCCAAGGAGAGGGTCCCATGTTCTTAACTAATGCTACATTGATACTTATGAACAGAGAGCTTGGAACTCCAACCCAATTTGCACCTGCCTGCCTTCTAGAAGCAAAGAAGCCCAGCTCTCTATCCCAGCCTCTCTTTGCCTGGGACTCTAACCTACCTTCGAAAGTACACTTCATTCTTAAGAACCAACATCTGTGCCTACAAGCTACAGGGAACATTTTTCTGGTTTAGAAGTCAAACTCACCGAAGGATCCCTGATCATTCAGTCAGGAGTGAAGACCAAATCTTCAAAGATATGCACTTAGGGTCCTGGGTGAGTTATCTGGGCTCCAATGATGTAACTGATCCTATCCGAGTTACAGTACTGTCTCTGTCAAAGAAAAAGTATAGCTGGATATTAAAGTGGTCAAAACAGATTTTATTCAGGACTGTTGAAATAGGGGAAAAGAGACCTCAGTATAAAACTGGTTCTATTCCAAATACAGCAGGGGCAAGTGGGAATTTATAGCCAAGGGGCCTTGTGGGAGTCAGTGGATGGAAAATTACTAAGAGGAAACATTAGTGGGTATAGGAATTTCTGGTTAATTAACTAACAGGATTTTTGCTGAAGACAGGGCAGTGTGATCAGAAATCACTTGGCAGATGGTAGAGGATGAGAAACCTGATGAATATGACGGGTGATCAGACGTGGATGATTGAGAGACTCTTGCTTAACTGACTTAGCAGGGTTCTTGCTCAGGATTTTGCAAGGAAGTGCACAGATGGGCCTAAGGAAACACCCAACTCCTTTGTTACAAGCCAGTGTTCAGTTTTTGGAGTTCTTGAAGTATTTCAGTGTTCTTCCCTCAGCACAGCCACCTCCCATGCAGAATGGAGCTGCCTTTCGACACCAGGACACAAACAGGAGGAAAGGACTCTTGGCACCAAAGCCCTAACCAGTGTTGTCTGCAGCCCTGATGGGTAAAGGTGTTTAATTACCATGAGCAACACTACCCTAATGTTTCTGTTGGGGTCATCAGTGACTGAGAAAACCACAAACAAATGAGCTCAGAAACTGTTTCAAAGAGAAGGCCTTCACTAATACGTATTAAATAGATAACTAATAAGAACCTCGTGTATAAAAAATAAATAAATCAAATCAAATTCAAATTAAAAAAAGAGAGAAGGCCTTGGTGTATTCTTACCTGGGCTGCCCAAGACTAGGCCAAGGTGCAGAGATTTATGGGGCAGGGGAACTTCTCCTTGACCTTGATGTAGAGAAGGTACAAAAGAGTAAGCAGGCACCTGCCTGGGCCTGATGCAAGCTCAGGAACAACACTTGGAAGAACCAAGAGAAAATCACCTTCCCATTCCCCACGATTTCTCATGCAGGCCCTATTTTTACACTAATCACCTAAATTTGTATTGTATTTCTCTGGTACAGATTGTTTCCTCTGGATCAACTTATGCTGTTTTCACAACTCATCTACTCTTTGCTCCCCACCCCCACCCCCACCAACTGCTGTGTTACTCAGACCAAGGGAAGTGTTAGAACATGGCCAGCTGCCTTGGAGACAAAGGCCAAAATACTTCACCCAGGTTCCTTTGACTGCCTGTCTCTATGAGGTACTGGTCTCTTCTTTTTGTTCACATGATGTACCATTATATTTTGCCTTTATATATTGGTATTACACTCTTTTATAGACTTGATGTTTTACAAATGATATGTAATAGTTTTCCTCTATTCTCCCTTCTGTTTTTTTTTTCTTGTAGGTTTTATTTTTTTATATGATCTGTGTGTTTTGAATCCACATCTCTCCTTCATAGTGTTTTTTAAATGTTTACATTAGAAGAAAAAAAGTGAGGCCTGTGTGAAGGGCCAGAATAAAGTCTGGTGAAGGAAAGAATCTGTGTCACTACCAAATGAAAAGTGGACAACTACTCAACAATAGAGGTTAGAAGCAATACGTCTGGAATTCAGGGTGTCCCTTAGGGTTTCTCTTAGTGTTACCATACCCTGTGATTAAGGTCAATAGAAAAATGATAAGAACTCAATCCAAACAGTACTATTAGTGACCAAAACTTTTCATTCCTCAGGTGCTTACAGAGGCAAAGGGAATACAGAATTTGCAGTAGAAGAGGTAATTATAAATACTGGCTTTGATCTTGTGACTTGTTACTGAAAGGAGGACTGTAATTGTCATAGGTATTTTTTCCTTATTGTGTTAAGACACTTTTGTATGTATATATGCATATATTAAATATATTTGTTTTCTATCCTCATTTATTCTCTTATCATTCAACACGAGATGCTTTAACTTTATATCATAGCATTTAAGTGTTGTTAATTTAACAACATACTAATTTTTATGGGATATCTAGGAGAATAGTAAACATCATTCAAGGAAATACTTCCTCTTCTGGGGAAGAGTGACTGTTTTTGGTTGTACACAGGATGTCTTATCATGTTAGGCAGAATCAGGACCTCACTGTCTTTATTTGATGATTAAGTATGGTTGAAGACATTGGGTATAGGTGTCAAGTTGAGAAGGGGTGGACTTGTGATGGTTAATGTTCTGTCAACTTGATTGGGCTAAGGGAGTTGGGTATGTGGTAAAACATTATTTCTGAGTGTGTCTGTGAGAGTGTTTCTGAGGGTAGTAGCATTTATTTCAGTATTCTTTATAAAGAGATTCACCCTCTTCAATGAGGGCAGGCATCACCCAATCCAGATAGAGGTGACCAATGGAACAAAAAGACAAAGGAAGGATGAATTTCCTCTCCTCTATTAGAGCTGAGGCATCCAACCTTTCCTGCCTTTGGACATGTGTTCCTGGTCTGTGCCTTTGGATTCTGAGATTTACACCAGCTGCTAACTTGTTCTGAGTCCTTTGATACACTATCAACTTCCTTCCTTCTTAGGCCTATATACTTTGCTAAATTATTCCATAATCATTCCTCATTCTCCAGATAGCAGATGGCAGATTGTGGGGCTACTCAGCCTTTATAAACATCTGAGATAATTCTTTTAATAAATATCCTCTTGTATTTATCTATCTATCATTATTATCATCTCCTATTGGATTTGGTTTGCTGCAGAACTCTGGCTAATATAGATTTTGGTTCCAAGAATGGTTCTTGAGAAAAAGAATTTTAAGGATGATTATTTTGATTGTTTCTTGATTTTCTGGAATCTGCTTTCTAATCTTATTAGATTTAAAGATGATAATGACTCTATTTCCAGTAGTATGTAGAGTAAGCACTGGTAGACAAAGTTGTGTGCTGAGTATGGAGATAAAGCAGTTTCCTTGTGCCAGGGTGATTATACTGGATCCCTCTATCATAGAAACTGCAGCGTTTTTCTCTTCACTGGAATAGACACTAAACTTCTTACAGATTTGCCTTACCTGCATGCAAAACTACTGCCAAAACAATCATTCATGGACTTAAAGAATGTCTTGTCCACTATTATGGTATCTTACACAACATTGTTTCAGATCAGTGAACTCACTTCATAGCAAAAGAAATTCAGCAATGGGCCCATACACATGATATTCACTGGTCATACCACATCTCCCACCACCTGAAGCAGCTAGTTTGATAGAATGGTAGAAGAGCCTTTACAAGACTCATTTACGAAGCCAGTTGGGAAGATATTTGTTACAGGGCTATAACAATATTTTCCAGTAGGCTATGTATGCTCTGAATCAGCATCCACTATGGTGCTATTTTCTTCTATCCAGGATTCATGGATCCAAGAATCAAGGAGTGGAAAAGGGAACGGCACCATTTTTGCTTCCTGTCCCCCTAACTTTATGCTCTGTTGACCTATAAGTCTTAGATACAGAGGAAGGACTTCTTCTCCTAGAAGACAAAACATTGATTCCCCCAAATGGAAGTTAAGACCTAGACCTGGCCACACTGGGCTGCTAGTGCCTGTGAATCTACATTCAAGGCAGGGAGTTTGGGTGCTGGCTAGGGTGATTGGTTCTGACTACTGTTGGAGAAAACCCATAGTTGCACAATAGTTAAAATGATAAAAGCAGATTTATTCAGGACTACTGGAGTAGGGTAAAAGAGCCCCCAGTGTTGAACCGGGGTCAATTCTGAAGTCAGTCCACCCTATTGTTTAAAGTAATGAAGAGACATTCTTCTTTCCTGAGAACAATATAGTCCGTTTCTTGTCAGTCACCTTTTATTCATTAAAGACCTGCTAAATTATCTGTTGACATTTGGTAGTAGAAGGTATGCTTTTTGGTGCTAGCCACCAGGTATTTAATGAAGTGGAGTTTCTATGAAAATAACAGAAAAACAAATATTAATATAAAAACCCCAGTTTCTGACCCCAAGAGGGAAGCCTGTTGAGAAATTTCTTGACATTGCACTCAACATCTTTAGATGGTGAATACAGACAGCAGTGATAATCCAGTGGATTTCTTGGTTTGCAGTTTGAATGTCTTTAGTGATGGCATTGGGTTTTTTTGTTCAACTTTCTGAATGGCACACACAGCAGTAGACATGAAGCCTGCCCACACATGATCATTTGAGGTGATTTACTTGATGTGTATATCTAATCCTGCAGCTTCAACTTGCACAGATTCAGGAAAAGGAAAGTTTTAGTTTTCCATGATTCCAAGTCAGATGGGAGAAAAATTGGAAATATTAATTTGGAGAGTTGTAGGCAGATACTGGAGGAAACTAGAAGAACTCAGGCTTTTGCACTGAGTGGCAAAATGTGCAAGATGGAATCCAAAAGGATAGGTTGTAGTTTTCCACTGAAAGGATTTTTTTTCTCTCTCAGGACACCAACATTAAACCAGAAACAAAGTAAGACAAATTTGTTTGCAAAATAATCTCGTTTCATTGTACTTTGTCTGATTATTTACATAAGTGCCTAGGCATTTCTGTCTATTGCTGATTATAAACACCGTCAAGAGAACAATCAGTGTCAAACAATGATTGGCTGTGAATGCAGAAATTAAATTGGCTCTGTTTATGTCTGATGAGAGTTTGAGAAGGACAATTATTTATTTCTGTGGCACACACATTTTAACATAAAAAACAGACAAGTTTATTGACCAATTTGTATGAATTTCATACAATATCCCCTCCCACAAATATTCTCCAACTTAAAAAATATATATGTGTATATATATATAATATATGTATGTTATATATATTATATATATATACATTCATTTTTTTGTTGCATAACTCATTTTCTCTTTCTCATGCTGGAAAAATCAATCATTCTGCCTTGGGACAAAGATATTATTCTTAATCCTTAACAGCTCCTTATCAAATATACATCTTACTTTGCCTTCACACAGAGGTTTTATTTTTTCTTTACCCTTGTTAATCCTGGTAGTGTGTCATTTACAAATATTGATTACAATTTTTAACCATTAATCACCTGTCTTTGACAGAGAAAACTAGGGAACAAGCAATTTTAACTGACTGCCTCATATATCATTCTGTATCAGATTTCTGAATACATCGGTTCATAATTTTCTAGAGGCACATGCCATTTAATAGTACAAAGCTCATATTTTTTAACAGATCCAAATATATTTATGCTGTACAAAAACAAGATGCCAAAGTACATAACCTTATGTTCAGCAATTACTATTTAATTATTTTATTTTATTTGGAAATAATCTAGCTATACAACGAATCTTCCTTATTTACTTTAACTTAGTATAGATTTAAGGTTTCAAGCTACTAAAAAGGTTTGTGGACCTTTTTTAAAGAC
This sequence comes from Neophocaena asiaeorientalis asiaeorientalis, assembly GCF_003031525.2. Lineage (NCBI taxonomy): Eukaryota > Metazoa > Chordata > Mammalia > Artiodactyla > Phocoenidae > Neophocaena > Neophocaena asiaeorientalis. The sequence goes on from NW_020172663.1 coordinate 239,955, forward strand.
ACATACTATAAAACATAATAATTGTTGAAAAGTTAATTTACAAACTTTTATCCCACTTATATCTATTTAATTTCCTTGTTCTGAATATTTATGTTCTAATTGATCACAACATTTTTATGAGATAAACAAATGTACCCATCATTCTAAATGATTTTCTTAATTCACACATTATGTAACTTATCAAAAAAAAATCTCACAAAGAACTGAAAAGGGTAAATATATGGTTGTTCCTGTTTCCCTTTTTCTTTTTTTTTTAACATCTTCATTGGAGTATAATTACTTTACAATGTTGCGTTACATTCTGCTGTATAACAAAGTGAATCAGCTATACATATACATATATCCCCATATCGCCTCCCTCTTGCGTCTCCCTCCCACCCTCCCTATCCCACCCCTCAAGGTAGTCACAAAGGACCTAGTTGATCCCCTTGTGTTATGCAGCTGCTTCCCACTAGCTATCTATTTTATATTTGGTAGCGTATATATGTCCATGCCACTTTCTCATTTAATTCCAGCTTACCATTCCCCTGCCCCATGTCCTCAAGTCAATTCACTACATCTGTATCTTTATTCCTGTCCTGCCCCTGGGTTACGCAGAATCATTTTTTTTTTTTAGATTCCATATATATGTGTTAGCATGCACCAGTCAGAATCTTCCTTGTTTTTTCTTTTCTTTGATATTTCCATCACTTTATTATAAGCAAGTTCAGTGAAGGGGTTTCTCTTATTTGTCAGGTAAACATTAGAGAAATGAAGTGATTTCTTTCCAAGGATGTACATCTAATAATCTTCACTGAAGCTTCAATCATTTTTTAAAAATCTTTATTGGAGTATAATTGCTTTACAATGCTGTGTTAGTTTCTGCTTTATAACGAAGTGAATCAGTTATACATATACATATGTTCCCATATGTCTTCCCTCTGGCAACTTCCTCCCTCCCTCCAACCCTCCCTATCCCAACCCTCTAGGTGGTCACAAGGCACCGAGCTGATCTCCCTGTGCTATGTGGCTGCTTCCCACTAACTATCTATTTTACGTTTGGTAGTGTATATATGTTCATGCCTCTCTCTTGCTTTGTCACAGCTTACCCTTCCCCCTCACCATATCATCAAGTCCATCCTCTAGTAGGTCTGTGTCTTTACTCCTGTCTTACAACTAGGTTCTTCATGACATTTTTTAATCTTAAATTCCGTATATATGTGTTAGCATACGGTATTTGTCTTACTCTTTCTGACTTACTTCAATCTGTATGACAGACTCTAGGTCTATCCACCACATTACAAATAGCTCAATATCGTTTCTTTTTATGGCTGAGTAATATTCCATTGTATATTTGTGCAACATCTTCTTTATCCATTCATCTGATGTTGGACACTTAGATTGCTTCCATGTACTGGCTATAGTAAATAGAGCTGCAATGAACATTTTGGTACATGACTCTTTTTAAATTATAGTTTTCTCAGGGTATATGCCCAGTAGTGGGATTGATGGGTAATATGGTACTTTTATTTATAGTTTTTAAAGGAATCTCCATACTGTTCTCCATAGTGGCTGTACCAACTCACATTCCCATCAGCAGTGCAAGAGTGTTCCTTTTCTCCACACCCTCTCCAGCATTTATTGTTTCTAGATTTTTTGATGATGGCCATTCTTACTGGTGTGAGATGATATCTCATTGTAGTTTTGCTTTGCATTTCTCTAATGATTAGTGAAGTTGAGCATTCTTTCATGTGTTTGTTGACAGTCTATATATCCTCTTTGGAGAAATGTCTATTTAAGACTTCTGCCCATTTTTGGAATGGGTTGTTTGATTTTTTTGTTATTGAGCTGTATGAGCTACTTATAAATTTTGGAGATTAATCCTTTGTCAGTTGCTTCATTTGCAAATATTTTTTCCCATATCTAAATGTTTGATAGAATTCGCCTGTGAAGCCACCTGGTCCTGGGCTTTTGTTTGTTGGAAGTTTGTAAATCACAGTTTCAATATCAGTGCCTGTGATTGGTCTGTTCATATTTCCTATTTCTTCCTGATTCAGTCTTGGCAGGTTGTGCATTTCTAAGAATTTGTCCATTTCTTCCAGGTTGTTCCTTTTTTTGGCAAAGAGTTGCTTGTAGTAATCTCTCATAATCTTTTGTATTTCTGCTATGTCAGTTGTTACTTCTCCTTTTTCATTTCTAATTATATCGATATGAGTCTTCTCTCTTTTTTTCTTGATGGGTCTGGCAAATGGTTCCTCAATTTTGTTTATCTCCTCAAAGAAACAGCTTTCAGTTTTATTGATCTTTGCTATTGTTTCCTTCATTTCTTTTTCATTTATTTCTTTTTTTTTTTTTATGATTTCTTTCCTTCTTCTTATTTTGGGGTTTGTTTCTTCACATGGCTCACAGGCCCAGCCGCGTTGCGGCATGTGGGATCCTCCCGGACCGGGGCACGAACCCGCGTCCCCTGCATCAGCCGGTGGACTCTCAACCATTGCGCCACCAGGGAAGCCCCTCTTTTTCATTTATTTCTGATCTGAATTTTATGATTCCTTTCCTTCTGCTAATTTTGTTATTTTTTTTTGTTCTTCTTTCTCTAATTTCCTGAGCTGCAAGGTTAGGTTGTTTATTCGAGATATTTCCTGTTTCTTAAGGTAGGATTGTATTGCTATAAACTTCCCTCCTAGAAATGCTTTTGCTGCATCCCACCGATTTTGGGTCATCTTGTCTCCATTGTCATTTATTTCTAGGTACATTTGATTTCCTCTTTGATTTCTTCAGTGATCACTTCGTTATTAAGTAGTGTATTGTTTAGCCTCCATCTGTTTGTATTTTTTTACAGATCTTTTCCTGTAATTGATATCTAGTCTCATAGCGCTCTGGATGAAATGATACTTGATAAAGTTTCAATTCTCTTAAATTCACCAACGGTTGATTTGTGACCCAAGATATGATGTATCCTGAAGAATGTTCCATGAGCTCTTGAGAAAAATGTGTATTCTGTGGTTTTTGGATGGAATGTCCTATAAATATCAATTAAGTCCATCTTGTTTAACGTATCATTTAAATGCTTCTTCTTCTGGAAGCCCTATAATCCGAATGCTGGTGCACTTAATGTTGTCCCAGAGGTCTCTGAGACTGTCCTCAGTTGTTTTCATTCTTTTCTCTTTATTCTGCTCTTCAGTAGTTATTTCCACTATTTTATCTTCCAGTTTACTTATCTGTTCCACTGCCTCAGTTTTTCTGCTATCGATCACATCTAGAGTATTTTTCATTTCATTTATTGTGTTGTTCATCATTGTTTGTTTCATCTTTGGTTCTTCTAGGTCCTCATTAAATGTTGCTTGTATTTTGTCTATGCTATTTCCAAGATTCTGTATCATCTTTACTATTATTATTCTGAATTATTTTTCAGGTAGACTCCCTCTTTCCTCTTCATTTGTTAGGTCTGGTGCGTTTTTATCTTGCTCCTTCATCTGCTGTGTGATTTTCTGTCTTCTCATTTTGCTCATCTTACTGTGTTTGGGGTCTTCTTTTGGAGGCTGCAGGTTCATAGTTCCCATGGTGTTTGGTGTCTGTCCCCAGTGGCTAAGGTTGGTTCAGTGGGTTGTGTAGCCTTCCTGGTAGAAGGGACTAGTGCCTGTGTTCTGGTGGATGAGGCTGAATCTTGTCTTTCTGGTGGTGTGTTTTGGGGTGACTGTGGACTTTGTATGAGTTTAGGCAGCCTCTCTGCTAATGGGTGGGTTTGTGTTCCTCTCTTTCTAGTTGTTTGGCATAGGATGTCCAGCACTGTAGCTTGCTGGTCGTTGAGTGAAACTGGGTGCTGGTGTTGAGATGGAGATATCTGGGAGAGTTTCAACATTTGATATTATGTGGAGCTGGGAGGTCTCTTGTGGACCAGTGTCCTGAATTTGGCTCTCCCATCTCAGAGGTACAGCACTGACTGCTGGCTGCAGCACCAAGAGTCTTTCATCCCCACAGCTCAGAATAATAGTGGGAAAAAGTATTAAGAAAGAATTAGTAGAAATACAAAGAAAGAAGGAAAGAAAGAATGAAAGAAAGGAGGGAGGGAGGGAGGGAGGGATGGTGGAAGGAAAGAAGGAGGGAAAGAAGGAAGAAAGAAAGAAAGAAGATAAAGTAAAATAAAATAAATTAAGATAAAATATAATAAAGTTATTAAAATAAAAAATAATTACTAAGAGAAAGAAAATTAAAGAACAATCAGACTGATAGAACCGTAGGACAAATGGTGGAACCAAAGCTATACAGACAAAATCTCACACAGAAGCGTATACATACACACTGACAAAAACAGGAAAAGGCAAAAAAATCATAAATCTTGCTCTCAAAGTCCACTTCCTTAATTTTGGATGATTTGTTGTCTATTAATGTATTCCACAGATGCAGGGTACATCAAGTTGATTGTGGAGATTTAATCCCCTGCTTCTGAGGCTGCTGGGAGAGATTTCCCTTTCTCTTTGTTCTCACAGCTCCCAGGGACTCAGCTTTGGATTGGGCCCTGCCTCTGCATGTAGGTGGCCAGAGGGCATCTGTTCTTCGCTCAGACAGGACGGGGTTTAAGGAGCTGATGATTCGGAGGCTCTGGTTCACTCAGGTACCGGGGGAAGGGAGGCGCACGGAGTGCGGGGCGAGCCTGCGGTGTCAGTGGCCAACATGACGTTGCACCAGCCTGGGGCGCACCGTGCATTCTCCCTGGAGAGTTGTCCCTGGATCCCGGGACCCTGGCAGTGGCGGGCTGCACAGGTTCCCCGGAAGCGGGGTGTGCATAGTGACCTATGCTCACACACAGGTTTCTTGGTGGCGGCAGCAGCAGCCTTAGCATCTCATGCCCGTCTCTGGGGTCCGTGCTTTTAGCCATGGCTCGCGCCCGTCTCTGGAGCTCCTTTAAGCAGCAGTCTTAATACCCTCTCTTCGCCCACCAGGAAAAAAAGAAGAAAAAGTCTCTTGCCGCATCGGCAGGTTCAGAGATTTCCCCGGACTCCCACCCGGCTAGCTGTGGTGCACTAAGCCCCTGCAGGCTGAGTTCATGCTGCCAACCCCCGTCCTCTCCCAGCGCTGTGACTGAAGCCCGAGCCTCAACTCCCAGCTCTGCCCTCACAGGCGGGTGAGCAGACAAGCCTCAATGGCTGGTGAGTGCCGGTCGACCCTGATCCTCTGTGCGGGAATCTCTTCGCTTTGTCCTCTGCACGCCTGTTGATGTGCTCTCCTCCATGGCTCTGAAGCTCCGTCGATCAACCACCCACAGTCTCCGACCACGAAGGGGCTTCCCAGAGTGCGGAAAACTTTCCTCCTTCACAAATCCCTCTCACTGGTGCAGGTCCCGTCCCTATTCTTTGTCTCTGTTTATTCATTTTTCTTTTGCCCTACTCAGGTACGTGGGGACTTTCTTGCCTTTTGGGAGGTCTGAGGTCTTCTGCCAGTGTTCAGTACGTGTTCTGTAGGAGTTGTTCCACGTATAGATGTATTTCTGGTGTATCTGTGCGGAGGAAGCTGATCTTCTCATCTCACTCTTGCGCCATCTTCCCGGAAGCCTGCCTTTGAAATCTTAATTGTGTCCTTGGTTAAATGGATAACTTAGTGTTGTTCCACAGTGATCTTATTTACTTGTGTTCAAACCCTTTGACATTTTTGACAGTTTCCCTAAGTCAAATAGTGAATGAAGTCTTTTTGACCTCAAGTTAATATTGAGATTTCCCAGAGGGTCCCTAAAAAATCACAAGGATTTGTCTCTCACTTTGTAAAAGGGAGATAATTAGATTTATTCAGCATGTTAAATAATGTGTGAGCACTGGCAACTAAGAAGTGATAATAAACCTCTGTAAGTTACCTTTTTAATTTTTAAGATTTTCTTTTATTTTTGATTTATTATTTTGTAAGTGTCCCAATATAGGATGGGTTGAGTATTTTAGCCATGCAGTGCAGCTTGCGGGATCTTAGTTCCCCAATCAGGGATCAAACCCATGCCCCTTGCAGTGGAAGCATGGAGCCCTAACTACTGGACCACCAGGGAGTTTCTGATTTTCTTTTCTTTTATTGAAGCAAAGTGGATGTACAATATTGTTAGCTTCAGGTGTACGATATAGTGATGTGACATTTAACTACATGACCAAATGGTCACCACAATAAATCTAGTAAGCCACCATCATTGTACCCTTATTACAGTATTATTGACTATATTCCTTATGTTGTCATTATCTCCATGTGATTTATTTATTTTATAACTAAAGTGTTGTACATTTAAATCCATTTTATTTATTTTGCCAAGTCCCCCAAACCCCTCCCCTCTGGCTACCACCTGTTTTCTGTATGTATGAGTATTTTCCTGTTTCATTTTGATGGTTGTTTTTCAAAAATTCTACATATATATGAAATCATACGATACTTGTCTCTCTCTGTCTGACTTATTTCACTTCTTCATCCATTCATCTATTGATAAACACTTAGGTTGTTTCCATATCTTGGCCATTGCAGATAATGCTGCAATGAACATAAACATGCATATATCTTTTCAAATTAGTGGTTTTGTTTTCTTTGGATAAATAACCAGACGTGGAATTCCTGGGTTGTAGTCTAGTTCTATTTTTAATTTCTTGATGAATCTCCATATTATTTTCCATAATGGCTGCACAAATATACACTCCCACCAACAATGCACAAGGGTTATCTTATCTCTACATCTTCACCTACACTTGTTATGAACACTTTTTAATGATAGGCTTTCTTACAGGTGTGAAGTGCCATCTTGTTGTGGTTTTTATTTGCATTTCCCTGATGATTAGTGATGTATATCTTTTCATTGATTTGTTGGTCATCTATACATCTTCTTTGGCAAAAACTTTATTCAGGTTTTCTGTCCACTTCTTAATCACATTATTTGTTTTTTCTTGATATTGAGTTGTATGAGTTCTTTATAAATTTTGGATATTAACCCCTTATTGGATATTTCATTTGCAAATATATTCTCCCATTTGCCTTTTCATTTTGTTGATAGTTTCCTCTGCTGTGCAAAATATTTTTAGTTTAGTGTAATCTGAGTTGTTTGTTTTTGCTGCTGTTGCTCTTGCTTAATGGGACCTCCTTTGTTATAGGCTAATTGACCATATATGTATAGGTTTATTCTTGAGCTCTCTCCATTGATCTATGCATCTCTTTTTGTGCCAGTACAATACACTTCTGATCACTATAGCTTACTAGTATACTCTGAAAACAGGGAATGTGATACCTCCTGCTTTTTTAAGATTGCTGTGGCTATTCTGGGTCTTTTGTGAATCTATACTAAGCTTATAATTATTTGTTCTACTTCTGTGAAAAATACCATTGATATTTGATAAGGATTGCATTGAATATGGAAATTGCTTTGGATAGTATCAACATTTTATTGATATTAATTCTTCCATTTCATGAGAATTTAATATCTTTCCATTTATTTGTGCTATCTTCACTTTGTCTTTTTCTTCTTTTTATTTTAATCAAAGTCTTATACTTTTTAGAGTACAGGTCTTTCACCAACGTGTATATTCCTTGGTATTTACTTCCTTTTGATGTCCTTGTAAGTAGGATTGCTTTCTTAAAATCTTTTTCTGGTTGATTGTTATTAGTGGTAGAAATGCAACAGATTTCTGTATATTAATTTTGTATCCTACGACTTTACTGACTTCATTTATTAGTTGTAATAGTTTTTAGGTGGAGTCTTTAGTGTTTTCTATATATAGTATCATGTCTGCAAAGTTCGCAAAGAGTGATAATTTTACTTGTTTCTTCCAAATTTGCATTTTATTTTATCTTCTCTTTCTCGTATCATTAATTTGACTAGGACATCCAGTACTACATTGAAAAAAAGGAGTGAGAGTGGGTATTCTAGTCTTGTTCCTGTCCTTAGAGTAAATGCTTTCAACTTTCAACCACAATGATGTTAACTGTGGGATTGTAATCTAAAGTCTTTATTTTGTGAAGTATGCTCCTTCTATGCCCTCTCTGTTAAGAGTATTTTATTATAAATGAATACTTGTGTCAAAACTTTTCTGCAGTTATTGTGATGATTTTATCCTTTTTTAAAAAAAAATTATAGCGTATCTTGCTGGTTTGTTTACAGATATTAAGCTATAGGTGGTTATTTACTACTTTTACTTCATGTTTCCTTTATTAGTGAAATGTTTTTCTTTCATAATTCTTTTTTTATAGCTATAACCATTTCTTTTCCCTTTAAAGAAATCTCTTTCGTATTTCTTGTACATCAGTTTAGTGGTGGTTCATTACTCTTGCTTTTGCTTATTCAGGAAACCCTCTCTTTCATTTCTGAATGATAATCTTGCCAGACACAGTATTCTTGGTTGCTAATGTTTTCTTTTCAGCCCTTTGAATATATCATGCCAATCCCCTCAGGCCTATAAAAATTTCCCTGTAAAGTCAGCTGATAGTGTTAAGGAGGCTTCCCTCAATGTAAGTACTTCCCTATATGTAACTTTCCTCTGTGTGGCTACTTTTAAGATCCTCTCTTTGTCTTTAACTTTTGACATTTCATTTATAATATCTCTTAGTTTGGGTTACTTTCTTTCCTAATGTTTGGGACTCTGTGATTTCTGAACTTTGATGTTTCCTTTGCCAAGTTAAAAAAGCTTTCAGCCATTATTTCTTCAAATAGATTTTCTCTCCCCTTCTCTCTTCTTCGTCCAGGACCCGTGTAATGCAAAGGTTAGTATGCATGATGTTGCCCCAGAAGTTTCTTAAACAATCCTCATTTTTGGTAATATTTTTCTTTTCTTTTTGTTTTTATTGGGTGATTTCTGTTATTCTAGATTCATATTGCTGATCTGGTCTGCATACCCTAATCTGCAGTTAATTCCTTCTAGTGTAGTTTTCACTTCCATCATTGTATTCTTCAGCTTTTTTCTTCTCAACTTTATTGCAGTATAATTGCTTTACAATGGTGTGTTACTTTCTGCTTTATAACAAAGCGAATCAGTTACACATATACATATGTTCCCATATCTCTTCCCTCTTGGGTCTCCTTCTCTCCCACCCTACCTATCACACCCCTCTAGGTGGTCACAAGGCAACGAGCCTATCTCCCTGTGCTATACGGCTGCTTCCCACTAGCTATCTGTTTTACGTTTGGTACTGTATACATGTCCATGCCACTCTCTCACTTTGTCACAGCTTACCCTTCCCCCTCCTCATATGCTCAAGTCCATTCTCTAGTAGGTCTGTGTCTTTATTCCTATCTTACACCTGGATTCTTAAGGACATTTTTTCCCCTTAGATTCCATATATATGTGTTAGGATATGGTATTTGTCTTTCTCTTTCTGACTTACTTCACTCTGTATGCCAGACTCTAGGTCCATCCACCTCACTACAAATAACTTAATTTTGTTTCTTTTTATGGCTGAGTAATATTCCATTGTATATATGTGCCACATCTTCTTTATCCATTCATCCGATGATGGACACTTAGGTTGCTTCCACCTCCTGGATATAGTAAATAGAGCTGCAATGAACATTTTCAGTACCTGACTCTTTTCGAATTATGGTTTCCTAAGGATATATGCCCAGTAGTGCAATTGCTGGTCGTATGGTCTTTCTATCTGTAGTTTTTTAAGGAACCTCCATACTGTTCTCCATAGAGGCTGTACCAATTCACATTCCTACCAGCAGTGCAAGAGGGTTCCCTTTTCTCCACACCCTCTCCAGCATTTATTGTTTCTAGATTTTTTGATGATGGCAATTCTGATTGTTTTGAGGTGATATCTCATCGTAGTTTTGATTTGCATTTCTCTAATGATTAATGATGTGGAGCATTCTTTCATGCGTTTGTTGGCAATATGTATATCTTCTTTGCAGAAATGTCTGTTTAGGTCTTCTACCCGTTTTTGGATTGGGTTGTTTGTTTTTTTGTTATTGAGCTGTATGAGCTGCTTGTAAATTTTGGAGATTAATCCTTTGTCAGTTGCTTCATTTGCAATTATTTTCTCCCACTCTGAGTGTTGTCCTTTGGTCTTGTTTACGGTTTCCTATGCTATGCAAAAGATTTGAAGTTTCATTAGGTCCCATTACTTTGTTTTTGTTTTATTTCCATTCCTCTAGGAGGTGGGTCAAAAAGGATCTTGCTGTGATTGTGTCAAAGTGTGTCATGCCTTTGTTTTCTTCTAAGAGTTTGATAGTTTCTGGCCTTACATTTAGGTCTTTAATCCATTTTGAGCTTCTTTTTGTGTATGGTGTTAGGGAGTGATCTAATCTCATACTTTTACATGTACCTCTACAGTTTGCCCAGCACCACTTATTGAAGAGGCTCGCCTTTCTCCACTGTACATTCCTGCCTCCTTTATCAAAGATAAGTTGACCATATGTTCGTGGGTTTAACTCTGGGCTCTCGATCCTCTTCCCTTGATCTATCTTTCTGTTTTTGTGCCAGTACCATACTGTCATGATTACTGTAGCTTTGTCATGTAGTCTGAAGTCAGGGATCCTGATTCCTCCAGCTCCACTTTTCGTTCTCAAGATTGCTTGGGCTATTCGGGGTCTTTTGTGTCTCCATACAAGTTGTGAATTATTTTGTTCTAGTTATGTGAAAAATGCCAGTGGTAGTTTGGTAGGGATTGCATTGAATCTATATAATGCTTTGGGTAGTAGAGTCATTTTCACAATGTTCATTCTTCCAATCCAAGAACATGGTATGTCTCTCCATCTATTTGTATCATTTTTAATTTCTTTCATCAGTGTCTTATAATATTCTGTATACAGGTTTCTTGTCTACTTAGGGAGGTTTATTCCTAGATATTTTATTCTTTTTGTTGCAATGGTAAATGGGAGTGACTTGTTTTGCTCCTGATCTTAGTGGAAATGGTTTCAGTTTTACACCATTCAGGATGATGTTGGCTGTGGGATTGTAATATATGGCCTTTATTATGTTGAGGAAAGTTCCCTCTATGCCTACTTTCTGGAGAACGTTTTTAATAAATGGTGTTGAATTTTGTCGAAAGCTTTCTCTGAATATATTGAGATGATCAAATGGTTTTTCTCCTTCAATTTGTTAATATGCTGTATCACGTTGATTGATTTGCATATATCAAAGAATCCTAGCGTTCTTGGTAAAAACCACACTTGACCATGGTGTATGATCCTTTTAATGTGCTGTTGGATTCTGTTTGCTAGTATTTTGTTGAGGATTTTTGCATCTATGTTCATCAGTGATACTGTCCTGTAGTTTTGTTTCTTTGTGACATCCTTGTCTTGTTTTCTTATCAGGGTGTTGGTGGCTTCGTAGAATGAGTTCGTGAGTGTTTCTCCGTCTGCTATATTTTGGAAGAATTTGAGAAGCATAGGTGTTATCTCCTCTCTAAATGTTTGTATAGGATTCGCCTGTGAAGCCATCTGGTCCTGGGCTTTTGTTTGTTGGAAGACTCTTAATCACAGTTTCAATTTCAGTGCTTGTGATTGGTCTGTTCATATTTTCTATTTCCTCCTGATTCAGTATTAATTTTGGAAGAATTTGAGAAGCATAGGTGTTATCTCCTCTCTAAACGTTTGTATAGGATTCGCCTGTGAAGCCAACTGGTCCTGGGCTTTTGTTTGTTGGAAGACTCTTAATCACAGTTTCAATTTCAGTGCTTGTGATTGGTCTGTTCATATTTTCTATTTCCTCCTGATTCAGTATTGGCAGGTGGCGCATTTCTAAGTATTTGTGCATTTATTCCAGGTTGTCCATTTTATTGGCATAGAGTTGCTTGTAGTAATCTCTCATGATCTTTTGTATTTCTGCAGTATCAGTTGTTACTTCTACTTTTTCATTTCTAATCATCTGTATCTCTTCAAATATTTTCTCTGTCCCTTTCTTTTTTGCGTCTTCTTCTGGAAGCCCTATAATCCGAATGCTGGTGCATTTACTGTTGTCTCAGAGGTCTCTGAGACAGTCCTCAGTTGGTTTCATTCTTTTTTCTTTATTCTGCTCTTCAGTAGTTATTTCCAATATTTTATCTTCCAGGTCACTTCTCCGTTCCTCTGCCTCAGGTTTTCTGCTATTGATCCCATCTAGAGTATTTTTCATTTCATTTATTGTGTTGTTCATCATTGTTTGTTTCATCTTTAGTTCTTCTAGGTCCTTGTTAAATGTTGCTTGCATTTTTTCTATTCTATTTCCAAGATTTTGTATCATCTTTACTATCATTATTCTGAATTTTTTTTCAGGTAGACTGCGTCTTTCCTCTTCATTTGTTAGGTCTGGTGCGTTTTTATCTTGCTCCTTCATCTGCTGTGTGTTTTTCTGTCTTCTCATTTTGCTTATCTTACTGTGTTTGGGGTCTTCTTTTTGCAGGCTGCAGGTTCGTAGTTCCCATGGTGTTTGGTGTCCGTCCCCTGTGGCTAAGGTTGGTTCAGTGGGTTGTGTAGGCTTCCTGGTTGTGGGGACTAGTACCTGTGTTTGGGTGGATGAGGCTGGATCTTGTCTTTCTGATGGGCAAGTCCAGATCAGGAGGTGTCCTTTGGGGTGTCTGTGGACTTCTTATGAGTTTAGGCAGCCTCTCTGCTAATGGGTGGGGTTGTTTTCCTCTCTTTCTAGTTGTTTGGCATAGGATGTCCAGCACTGTAGCTTGCTGTTCGTTGAGTGAAACTGGGTGCTGGTGTTGAGATGGAGATATCTGGGAGAGTTTCAACATTTGATATTATGTGGAGCTGGGAGGTCTCTTGTGGACCAGTGTCCTGAATTTGGCTCTCCCATCTCAGAGGCACAGCACTGACTGCTGGCTGCAGCACCAAGAGTCTTTCATCCACACAGCTCAGAATAATAGTGAGAAAATGTAGAAAGAAAGGATTAGTAGAAATAGAAACAAAGAAGGTAAGAAAGAAAGAAAGAAATGAGGGAGGGAGTGAGGGAGGTGGAAGGAAGGAAGGCGAGTAAAAACAAAAAAGAAAGAAAGAAGATAAAGTAAAATAGAATAAAGTAAGATAAAATATAATAAAGTTATTAAAATAAAAAATAATTACTAACAGAAAAAAAATTTAAGAAAAAATGGGCTGATTGAATCCTCGGACAAATGGTGGAACCAAAGCTATACAGAAAAAATCTCACACAGAAGCATAAACATACACACTGACAAAAAGATGAAAAGGCTAAAAAGTCATAAATCTTGCTCTCAAAATCCACTTCCTTAATTTTGGATGATTTGTTGTCTATTAATGTATTCCACAGATGCAGGGTACATGAAGGTGATTGTGGAGCTTTGATCCCCTGCTTCTGAGGCTGCTGAGAGAGATTCCCCTTCCTTTCCTTTTTTCTCAGAGCTCCCAGGGGCTCAGCTTTGGATTGGGCCCTGCCTCTGCATGTTGGTCGCCAGAGAGCGTCTGTTCTTTGCTCAGACAGGACGGGGTTTAGAGAGCTGATAATTCGGGGGCTCTGGTTCACTCAGGCCAGGAGGAGGGAGGGGCACGGAGTGCGGGGCGTGTCTGCAGCATCAGTGACCAACATGACGTTGCAGCAGTCTGGGGCACACCGTGCATTCTCCCTGGGGAGTTGTCCCTGGATCCCGGGACCCTGGCAGTGGCGGGCGGCACAGGTTCCCCGGAAGGGGGGTGTGCATAGTGACCTGTGCTCACACACAGGCTTTTTGTGGTGGCAGCAGCAGCCTTAGCATCTCATGCCCGTCTCCGTGGTCTGTGCTTTTAGCCATGGCTCGTGCCCATCTCTGGAGCTCCTTTAAGCAGCAGTCTTAATCCCCTCTGCTCGCCCACCAGGAAACAAAGAAGAAAAAGTCTCTTGCCTCTTCGGTAGGTCCAGACTTTTACCCGGACTCCCTCCCAGCTAGCTGTGGCACACTAAGCCCCTGCAGGCTGTGTTCATGCTGCCAACCCCAGTCCTCTCCCGGCATTCTGACTGAAGCCCAAGCCTCAACTCCCAGTCCTGGCCTCCCCGGCGGGTGAGCAGACAATCCTCTGGTGAGTGCCGGTCGAACCTGATCCTCTGTGCGGGAAACTCTTGGCTTTGCCCTCCGAACCCCTGTTGCTATGCTCTCCTCCTAGGCTCCTCCGCTCCGCCACCTGCAGTCTCCACCCGCGAAGGGGCTTCCTAGTGTGTGGAAACATTTCCTCCTTCACAGCTCCCTCTCACTGGTGCAGGTTCCGTCCCTATCCTTTTGTCTCTGTTTATTCTTTTTTCTTTTGCCCTACTCAGGTATGTGGGGACTTTCTTGCCTTTTGGGAGGTCTGAGGTCTTCTGCCAGCGTTCAGTAGGTGTTCTGTAGAACTTGATGTTGAGTTGTATGAGTTCTTTATAAATTTTGGATATTAACCCCTTATTGGATATTTCATTTTCAAATATGTTCTCCCATTTGCCTTTTTATTTTGTTGATAGTTTCCTCTGCTGTGCAAAATCTTTTTAATTTAGTGTAATCCGAGTTGTTTGTTTTTGCTGCTGTTGCTCTTGCTTAATGAGACCTCCTTTGTTGTAGGCTAATTGACCATATATGTAATGGGTTTATACTTGAGCTCTCTCCATTGATCTATGCATCTGTTTTTGTGCCAGTACAATACACTTCTGATTACTATAGCTTACTAGTATACTGTGAAAATAGGGAACGTGATACCTCCTGCTTTCTAAAGATTGCTGTGGCTATTCTGGGTCTTTTGTGAATCTATACTAAGCTTATAATTATTTGTTCTACTTCTGTGAAAAATACTATTGATATTTGATAAGGATTGCATTGAATATGGACATTGTTTGGATAGTATCAACATTTTATTGATATTAATTCTTCCATTTCATGAGAATTTAATATCTTTCCATTTATTTGTGCTATCTTCACTTTGTCTTCTTCTTTTTATTTTAATCAAAGTCTTATACTTTTTAGAGTACAGGTCTTTCATCAACTTGTATATTCCTAGGTATTTACTTCCTTTTGATGTCATTGTAAATAGGATTGTTTTCTTAAAATCTTTTTCTGGTTGATTGTTATTAGTGGTAGAAATGCAACAGATTTCTGTATATTAATTTTGTATCTTACAACTTTACTGACTTCATTTATTAGTTGTAATAGTTTTTAGGTGGAGTCTTTAGTATTTTCTATATATAGTATCATGTCTGCAAAGTTCGCAAAGAGTGATAATTTTACTTGTTTCTTCCAAATTTGCATTTTATTTTATCTGCTTTTTCTCGTCTGATTAATTTGACTAGGATATCCAATACTACATTGTATAAAAGGGGGGAGAGTGGGTATTCTATTCTTGTTCCTGTCCTTAGAGTAAATGCTTTCAACTTTTAACCACAATGATGTTAACTGTTGGTTTCTAATATAATGTGTTTATGCCCTCTTTGTTGAGAGTATTTTATGATAAATGAATATTTGTGTCAAAACTTTTCTGAAGTTATTGTGATGATTTTATCCTTTTTAAAAAAAATATAGTGTATCTTGTTGATTTGTTTACAGATATTAAACTATTCTTGAACTCCTGGAACAAATCACATTTGATCATGTTGTATGAATGTTTTAAAGTATTATTTGTAAATATTTTGTTAAGGATTTTTGCATCTATGTTTATTGGTGATATCGGCCTCTAATTTTCGTTTTCCTTCCTTCTACTAACTTTGCATTTTTTTTCTTCTTCTTACTTTAGTTCCTTTAGGTGACAGATTAGATTGTGGGGTTTTTTTTGTTTGTTTGTTTTGTATTTTTTTTTTGTCTACATGTGACCTATCCTGAAGCATATTCTATGTGCATTTGGAAAAAAAAACTTATATTTTGCTGTTTTCGGATCAAATGTTTTGTAATGGGTTGGTGAAAATGTTCATTGTGTTAGTGAATATATTGTTCAATTAAATTCTTGGTGAAAATGAAAAATGTATCTTATTTTTCCTTAAAACTGAATGAACTTTTTGGCCAACCCAATATATAGCTGTTAAAGCTATCTGATCTAAAGTGTCATTTAAGGCCAGTGCTTTATTATTGATTATCTGTGTAGATTATCTATCTATTGATGTCAGTGGAATGTTGACGTCCCCTAATATCATTACTGTTGATTTCTCTCTTATTGCCTGTTAATATTTGCTTTAAGTATATAGGTGACTCTATGTTGGCTGCATATATACTTACAAGTTTTACATCTTCTTGTTGAAGGGTTTTTTTTTCAATTATTATTAAATGTTTTTCTTTGTCTCTTGTCACAGTCTTTTTTTCAACATCATTCTTGTCTGATATAACTATTGCTACCCCAGCTTTCTTTTCATTTCCAGGTGCGTAGAATATATATTCCATAATCTAACTTTCAGTCTGTGTGTGTCTTTAGATCAGAAGTGAGTCTCTTAAAGCTATATATATGTATATCCATTCAGCCACCTTAAGTTCTTTACTTGGGATATTTTTGGTGCAATTATGTTTAAAGTGATTAGTGACACTTATTGTACTTATGGCCATTATGCTAATTGTTTCCTGTTTTGTTGTTGTTGCTCT
>NW_020172664.1:0-6526 GCF_003031525.2 Neophocaena asiaeorientalis asiaeorientalis
GTGGGATTTTAGTTCCCTGACCAGGGATTGAACCTGCACCCCATACACTGGAACCCTGGAGCCTTAACCACTGGACCGAAGTCCTGATATTGTTTAACATATACGTCTCTGATTTAGCAATCACTAGGAAAATGGTTAAATAAGTTATACTATAGCCAAACCGTGGAATACAGTGCAGCTACAGGACATATAAGTGCCCCTTTTATGCACTGATATCGAGGGATGTTCAGATGGTTTGTGGGAAAAAATAAAAGGAAGAAAAAGAGAAGGCTTAAAAATTATCATATGTAGATGTACACTTCTTTATGTGCATAGAAAAAAGATCTGGAAGAACATACACCAAATTGCTAAATGGTACCTAGAGTAGGATCAAGAGCAGAATTTTGGGTGGAAGAGGGGGACAAAACATGCTTTGTACTTTACTATTGCTTGACTGTTTTTCAATAAATATGTAAATAAAAAATTTTAAGTAACAATGTATTATTTACATTATTATATTAGAGTCCCTAAGTCTTTCTGTGGTACCTTTATCTGACATTATCACTCAGACCATTTAGTATCTTTTATTACTAATTATTTTACCCTACTGATAATATCCTTATTGTATGTAATTTTTTTTAGTTCATCAAAACTACACTACATTCTACTCCTATCTACATTTTACTCCTATGCGTAAAGGTTTTAAGAAACTTAAGAAAATAAAAACAATGAGAATCTTACTTCTTTTTGTTTTTTAAACTTTAAAATTTTTAAATAAAAAAATTCAAAATGACTGGTTTGGGTAGAAAGATAGGAAAAGAAATTTCTAGCTTTCCCTCAATATATGGTTTTTAAAAAAGAGGAAACTTTTCCACAACTATTTTATTTTTCCTTGTATATGTTTATTCACCTATTGTTACCTAGACCCAGAAGTTTGTTTGTTTTTTTTTGACCCAGAAGTTTTTGAAGTTACCCACGGTTAAGATATTTAGATGTCAAGATTATTATTGATGGTTGTAAACTAAAGGAAAACCCACAAACCTTATTTATATAATATGAAATATAGTAACTTACTTATTAAATCTTACCAGGTTTTAGAAGGGGGTAGGGAATGAAGCATGCTCTTAAAATGACACATATGGTATATGGCCATATATGGCCTTTTCAAATGACCAATCTACTAATCTGCTTTGGAACGCTGAAGATGGCTGTTTGCATGTGTGGGAGTAACTGAATATAGAATACAAACCAGGAGTGATATTTAGTTCATTTCCTACAGCTAGACTCCAAACTTTCCCACGGACACTAGGGGGCAATCCCTGCCACCACAATTCTCGAACTCTTCTTGTACTACGCCTAGAATTAAAGGGGGAGAAAAAAGGAGAAAGTTACTTTTTATACCAAAAACACTAGTTGCATGATGGTTTATCTAGTCTATGACCAAGTGACTACAGAACACAGAGAGTTAAGTATGCGATGCACTCTTTTCTTGGGTTCATGTATGTAGGCAAAAAAAGCCAAAAAATATATAGTAATTTAAAGGGAACTGCCTTCTACAACTGCCACTTATACTAAGGATACAATGAGAGAATCAGAAACATGGGGACAATTATGAAAAAAGAAGATAAAAGGAACATAAAAACGCATTGCCAATTCAGTACCAAAAACAAAATCACAACATATTTACTATGGGTAAAGCCCTAGTCTTTGAAAGGCAGCATAGTCTACTGAAAGAAGTGTGCGCTTTAAAATCAGATAGACTTGAGTTCAAATCTGGTTAACCATTACTTGTACAACCCTGGGCAAATCACTTAACCTCTCTGACTTTGAGCTTCCCTGTAAGATAAATGGGAGTAAAGGTTATAAGAATCAAATGTGATTACTTGTATAAAGAGCCTAATATAGTATCTGTCACACTGTGACAATATTCAACAAATTCCCAATGCACATCCTACACTAGGCATTGCAGAAGACATCTCCTACCGTCCAGTCTAGAGGAAAAATAAGGTATGTGTAAAAACACTGTCAAAAAATAAAAGGCAAAGTAAGGCAAGAAGTGTATTAGTCTCCAAGTATAATGAGACATCACAGAAGGGAAAGATCATATATATCTTACTATCTTGATTATGAGAGAAGCATATTAGAAGCCACTTTAATAGTTAACATTTAATAAATGCATATTACAATGAAGGTACACATTTAACATTTTCTTTGCCAAAAAACCTGCTATTACATCAATAGTGCATCTTGCAATAGATGGTATGTTAGAATTAAGAAAATATGGTAACTGAGGAAATTAGAAGTTTCATGGATCAACTAACATTTCAGATGGGACTCAAATGATAGGTAAAATTCTGACAGGCACAGAGGGTGGTCAGTAAGGGAAGTAGGCATTAGAGACAGGGATTTACAAAAGCAAAGCACAGAGATAAGCATGAAAGTTTTCAAACATTGGTTAATAGTATAATTTAGCTAAAACATAAGATACACGCTGGAAGTCATAAAAATAGAAAATCAGAAACGAGACCTGTGGAGACAGACTGAAATTCAGGAAAAGTCTGCTTACTTACATTACTTCCCAATTGGGTAGTATTTCATTGATCCAAATTACCATTGCACTTGCAATGTTTTCTTCCTGTTTAAATCGTTCTTTCATTATTTTTTTTCTTTTATGTGCTTCTTTAATTTCTGTTTTAAACAAGTAAAAATTATTTCAGGAATAGATTCATGAATAATATCTTCATTTATAAATTAAGATACTAGTAGTCCCAGGTTTATGACACAATTACAGAGTCTCTCATAGATAGTCTGCTGCCTTTCTCCTCATAATAGTTTTGTAAAAGTACTTATAGAAAAACTGATTCTAGAATGACATTTTATTTCTCTTTAAGAACAAATTTAGTTAGAAAAATAAGAAATCAGCATCATCTTAAAGACAGGCTTGGTCAATTTCACCATGTTCCATCCTACTGAAATTCATTTCCTTTTGATACCAATAAATTAAATATACCAATTGGAGTTAAATTTTATACCTCGTTTTTTAGCCTCAGCCACCATCTCATCATATTCTTGTCGGTGACGTAAAGCTTCTTCCACAGATTTGGCAGGAAGATTTCTGAGGAAAAACAAATTTTACGTCAACTTTTAAAAGACTAACTTAAGTTTATTGACTTCTTTTCTTTTTATAGCTGGATACAAAGAATTTCTAACCCAACCTTCACATTTCATACATTAAGAAAGTATAAAGGGCTTCCCTGGTGGCGCAGTGGTTGAGAGTCTGCCTGCCGATGCAGGGGACACGGGTTCGTGTCCCGGTCCGGGAAGATCCCACATGCCGCGGAGAGGCTGGGCCCGTGAGCCATGGCCACTGAGCCTGCGCGTCCGGAGCCTGTGCTCCGCAACAGGAGAGGCCACAACAGTGAGAGGCCCAAGTACCACAAAAAAAAAAAAAAAGAAAGAAAGTATAAAGTTGAAAAGAACTCTGCATCTTAGAAAAGAATCAGAATCCAGGTTGCTAATATTTGTTATACATTTGTGTGTATATAAACTTATATAACATATATATTTGTTTATATATCATTTAAACATGTCCAATTTTAGCCAATAATCCTAGGTTATTTGTTAAACCCACTTACTATAGATTTTTATTTTAGTCAACTTTTTTTTTTTCAATATTTATTTATTTATTTGGCTGGGTCAGGTCTTAGTTGCAGCCTGAGGGATCTATTTCCCTGACCAGGGATCGAACCCAGGCCCCCTGCATTGCGAGTGCGGAGTCTTAACCACTGGACCACCAGGGAAATCCCTAGTCAACTTTTTTGAGGTATAATTTCACACAACAAAACGGACAAACATGTTTTAAGAGTACTGTTTGTTGAGTTTTGACAAATTTATATACCTGTGCAAACAACAGACCAATCAAGATATAGAATGTTCCTATCATTCCAGAAAGTTTCTTTTTGACCCCTTTACACTTAATACTTACCTACCTCCTACCTTAAGCAATCACATATCTGATTTCTATCAATACAGATTAGTCACTTGCCTTTAAAGAATTTTGTATAGATTCTTTTGTGCCTGGCTAATTCTCTAGTAGGTCTGTGTCTTTATTCCTGTCTTGCCCCTAGGTTCTTCATGACTTTTTTTTTTTTTTCAGATTCCATATATACGTGTTAGCATATAGTATTTGTTTTTCTCTTTCTAACTTACTTCACTCTGTATGACAGACTCTAGGTCCATCCACCTCAGTACAAATAACTCAATTTCGTTTCTTTTTATGGCTCAGCATATTTTTGATATTCATCCACGCTGTTCTGTGTATTAGTAATGTATTCCTTTTAATTGGTGAATAATGTTCCATTTATCTATGTGGATGGACATTTAGATTGTTTCCAGTTAGGTGCTACTATGAATAAAAACTACTATAAATATTCATTTCAAGTGTGGCTATCTGCATTCATTTCTCTTGGTAAATACCTAAGAGCAGAATTCCTAGATCATAATGTAAGTGCAGGTATATTTTTATAACAAAAAATGCTTTCCACTTTACTAGAGATTTAAGATACCATTCTGAATAAAAACTTGATAATCAGTTACTTGTATACACCATATTTTGGTTTATAAACTAAATCACAGAGGCAGTGATTTAGATACATGACTATGCAAGAAGAAACACATTTGAATATTACCATATCCAAATATGTCATAATAAGGTCCAGTTTTTGGAATTAGATTTTTAAATTATTTTCAACAGGCTAGGTGGAAAAGGTATGTGACAAACTTTCAAATTATACATTCTACTTCTTCTCTTCTGGAGTTAGATTCCTCAGGTATGTTGTAGCAGGGAGGAATAAAGGTTAAGATTTCTGTTTCAGGCCATAATGGAATAAGAGAGATCAGGTTTATCCTCTTGTCTTAATTAATTAGAAAAATGAGTTAAATATATTAAACAACAGTTTTTAAGATAATTGGACAACAGGCAGCACAAGACAGTGGTCCTTATGAGAAAGGAAATAAACAAGGAAACCCTGCAAATGCCTGACCTAACAGCCTGTTTCCAGGTCTCAGTGGTAGGAGAGAGTGCCAAAACAGAGCCCACCAGTCTTGCTGAGTTGAGGAAATAGAGTTTGAAGTTGGGGAGTTCAGGACAGCCAGAATTTGCATAACAGAGTACCAGAGAGAAGGGAGCTGCAGAGGCTTTGCCTGAACACTGCCCTACGGACGCGTGTAATTAAACTATGGTGGCCAGGGAAAGAAACACAAGAAATAGGCAGAACAATCTCAAAATGAACTGGACTGACCCGTCAAAGTAGAAAGACCTCCTAAGAGACAGGGTATCAGATAGAGTCCTTAGGGTATTGCCTCAGTAGTGAGGATAAATTAGCCCTAAACTAAAGGCTGTTCTGGAAGCACCCTAACAATGCTTATATCAAAAGGATCAAACCAATTCCAAATAACTTAATTGCATACCAAACCAAAAAAATATTTAAAGGAATAAAAGAAAGTCCAATATCCAACCATGTAAAAATACAATAGCTGGTATCCAATAAAAATTACCAGGGATGCAAAGAAACAGGAAAATACAAACCATAATGAGAAAAGAAATCAATCAGCAGAAATGTCAGAGAACAGGATTATAAATCAAGGACGATAAAACTGCTGCTATAAATATACTCAAGAAGGTAGAAGAAAGCAGGAGCATGATAAGAGAAACTCAAGATCCAAATCAAATGCCTACAGATGAGAATTTCTAAAATGATAAATTCCAAAGATGGGACTGACAGCAAATTACATACTGCAGAAGAAAAAAATATAAGTGAACTTTAAGATATAATAATATAAAACTATACAAAATGAAATAGAGAGAAAGAATACCCCCCCAAAACCACAAATGAGCTATGGGACATGGAAAAATATCAAGTAACATGTTTAATGGACATCTCAGAAGAAAGGAGGGAGGGCAGAACAAAAAACTGTTGAAGAAACGAAGGCTAAAATTTTTCCAAAATCGATACAAAACTATAAATGCACAGACACATTAAGCTCAATGAAACCCAAACAGATGGAACATGAGAAAACCATACCAAAGCAACCGTAATCTAATTTATGAAAATCACATAAAGGAAAGTCTTAAAAGCATTCAGAAAGTAAAAGAATTCACTGAAGGCTGAAGAAGTCAACATAGACATGAAAGAAAGGAAAAAGCCTTACTCTTAAAGGATTATGTAGGTGAGGGACCTCCCTGGTGGTCCAGTGGTAAAGAATCCGCCTTCCAGGAACTTCCCTGGTGGCGCAGTGGTTAAGAATCTGCCTGCCAATGCAGGGGACACGGGTTCGATCCCTGGTCTGGGAAGATCCCACAGGCCGCGGAGCAACTAAGCCTGTGTGCCACAACTATTCAAGCTCCCGCGCCTAGAGCCCATACTCCACAACAAGAGAAGCCACTGCAATGAGAAACCCGCACACCACAATGAAGAGCAGCCCCGGCTCGCCTCAACTAGAGAAAGCTGGCACACAGCAACAAAGACCCGATGCAGCCAAAAAAAAA
>NW_020172664.1:7013-52077 GCF_003031525.2 Neophocaena asiaeorientalis asiaeorientalis
GGCAGGCAGACTCTCAACCACTGCGCCACCAGGGAAGCCCCCAGAATATATTCTTAATAACAGTAAACCAACTGGTTGACAGTCAGTAGTTGCATGGCATAAAAGGCAAAAAGGACAGGGCTTCCCTGGTGGCGCAGTGGTTGAGAGTCCGCTGCCAATGCAGGGGACACGGGTTCGTGCCCCGGTCTGGGAAGATCCCACATGCCGTGGAGTAGCGGGGCCCGTGAGCCATTGCCGCTGAGCCTGTGCTCCGCAACGGGAGAGGCCACAACAGTGAGAGGCCCGCGTACCGCAAAAAAAAAAAAAAAAAGGAAAAAAGGACAAATACATCATAAGTGCATATTAAATGTCAAGAAAAGAAAAATAACTGCTCTATCACGTGACGATAAGGCGGGGGGGTGTACTGGCAAAATAAGTGAAAAGGATTAAGCAGTACAAACCTTCAGTTATGTAATAAGCCACAACGATGTAATAAACAGCATAAGGAATATGGTCAATAATATTGCAATAACTTTATATTGGGAGGGTTGGTTACTGGATTTATTGTGATCATTTCACAATGTATGTAAATGTCAAATCATTATGTAGTAGTATGAGTAGACAAAAATATACTTATGCAGCGACTTTTCCAATTTTCAGTTTGTATTATTAAATCTGTATTGTTAAAGATATTATGCTATAATACAGAATACATACAATTCATACATTAATTTGGTAAAAAGATGAGGTAGACAAAAAAAGTCACTTTTTTTTCCCCTGAAACATAATACTGTACATCAACTATGTTTCAATTAAAAAAAAAAAAGATAAGGCAGAGGAAGGTTGAAATAGGAACAGATATAAAACGCCAAGATTTTATGTTTCATACACTGGGTCATAGAGATTTCTAGAAAATATGCATAAAGCTTGGAGATCAATAATTTTTCCCTATTAGTGTTAGGATTCATCTCTGGCATTAAAAATAATTTTCCCTAACAAATCCATTTCTTTATCTAATTTCTTGGTATCTTTTAGATGAAATAATAATAAGAAAAATTAAAGTTTAAAATTCAAACAGTGTGCCTGATGATCACTAAAATACTTACGATGGTCGATCCTCCAGAATCAGGGCAGTGGTAGAGAGTGGCTCAAATTCAAAATTCTTTCTTCTTGAAGACTGAGGTGGTGGTTTACAGGTTCTCCCTGTTCGTGCTTCATATTCCTAGAGTAGACAAAAATATACATATGCAGCAACTAACTTTTCCAATTTGCAGTTTGCATTATTAAATCTGTATCATTAAAGATATTATGCTATAATAAGGTATACAATTCATACATTAATTTGGTAAAAAGATCAGGTAGACAAAAAAAGTCACTTTTTTCCCCCTGAAGCAATATAAACTATGAATTTATATTATATGTAAAGTATGAAAGTATGTTCAAAGAGAAGATATAAATGTACTAGATTAATTAGGTAAGGTTTTAGAAAGATATTCCTGCTTACTTTCTATGATATCAGTTATCCAAGTCCAGCTTTTAATAATCTACAGCAGATAAGCCTACTTTCTAAACGTTCAGCCAAGATCAATGATGGAAATATTGACACAAGAAATAGGTAATCCTGCTGTAATGCTCTGAAGATCTCTCTCAAGGGTGACACTGAACCTCTAATCAAACACCGGTTTTTGATTTCAACCTACTCTGAATCTAACTACTATAAATCTACCTACTTACTCTAAATTGAAACAATAATTCACCAACATAACTTACCCAAAAATACAGCCAAAGACTGTCAAATACTTCACTAAAATTAAAAGACTATTACTACAGTATTTTTCTCATTCAATTGAATTGATAATTCTCTTAAAAGAAGTGAAGTTAATTTAACATGATATGTTTTTGGTGAACACATTTAAATTTCCACATTTGAGCATATTTTTCATAAATGTTCATAAGCTTCTGCTGAAATTTATTTCTAGAAATTTGCAAACGATCAGTAACAAGATTATGGCTTGTAATTTCCAGAACCCACATTTTCCCCTTTCTAAAAAAAAAAAAAAGTCAAGCTAGTGTGATCACCTCCAGATAACAAATATATTTGCCATGACATTCTCAAAGATTACTCAGTGATTTCATGAGTCGATATGCAAGCCCACTGGCTTCTAGAGAAGACATTAATTTAAATGAAGAAAATTAAATGCACTTAAAGTGGTCAAATGTTTCACTTACTAACTAGCAGCTTTCCTACCATGGCCTATAATTCTTTTATTAATATTATCTCTTCTAACTCAAAGACTGTTTCTCCCTACCGAATCTGACAGTTGCAAAATATGAACTGATGATTCCATCCCTCTTAAAAATCTGATAATCTTGTTGAAGATTCATCTTATTGATATCACATTTAAAAAGTTTATGTTGTCTTAGTCATTTTCTATAAACTTCAAGCTTACTTTATGGTTCCTGCCACTGTTTATAATGGTTTGTACTATTGTTTTATAACTGTCTTTAGTTTTACATCTCCCTTTCCATCTAATAAATCTATGCTGTTAATCTGAGAGTTCCTTTGCATGACTGCATTGGATTTTTAGAGACTTCTTTCTCAAATTATTTAGAACTGTGTATGTTCATTTTTATTAATTCCCATTTCAAAGAACTGCATAGTCTTTCAGTGTCAAAAGCCATGGGGTCACTCATTCCCTTTTCTCTTTCGAAATTTTCTTTCCTAATATCTAGGATATACATGTAATTATGATCAATGTTTCTTTTCTTTATTACAACTCAAGTATAACAAATCCACGTTCCTGCTAATGTTTTTCTTATTAAAAACCATAGAAGCTAAATACATATGAGGTTTGTTATCTTAAACAGCACTTTGTTTTCCTACAATGTGACCAGGTCTCACTGCCAGACAGAACGCGATGAATACTATCCAATAAAGCATGTTCCATGCAAACAAATGCCAGTACATGGACAGCAAAATAAAACTATATTTGCCAAATAACTTAAGGTGTTCTTCTAACATGATTAAAATTACAAATTATATTAGAAGTAGTAAAATATTAAATATCAGTATTTTCAAAATTAATCACAAAGTGATATCAAATACATTTAGGCAAATGTATCAGACTACAGGACTAATATTCCATATATTTAGCTAACTGTGGTCTCTGTTTGACCAAGAGGCTCACAGCACCAATCAGAGACTCCACTTCTCTACTACTCTCTCAGCTATGCCCTCCTCCATGTGTGGGCTTCATCTGGAGGTTGGCTTGCTGCTCAGAGAAATGACTGTAGCAAAGCCAGTTGTCACATCCTCATAGCATAACTTTCAAAGATCCTCTAGTTGCTCTTCCAATAATAACTCTCACAAAATACAAAGAAAGCATCCTTCCTGGAAGGTCCCAGGAAACACCCCATTCAACACGCAATCACAATGACCTGAAAAATAAGCTTTATCAATGAGTTAAAGTTAATTAGGGCCTATCCCTATAGGTGAGGAAAATCACATAATTCTTAGATGAGTCGAAGGCAATAGAGAGAAAACAGTGTTCAAGTTATTGATAAGTAGTTGATATACATAATAAGACTTCATTTAAAAATACAACCAAATAATATCTCATGGGAGAAATTCCTGAAGTCACTTTCACTTTAAATCCGTGTGGGTCATGTCATAAAAATCCCCTGTATATTCCTTCCATAGAAGTTTAATAAAGAACAAAAAATTGAAAATTTTATAAGTTATAAAAAAACTTTACAATACTAAAAAGCAATTGGAAATATCATAGTCCAAGGAAATCAGTAAATAATGCTAGCTATAGCAAATCACTGTTTGAAAATATCACATCGATCTACCTCATTTCCTGCCAACAAAGGTCAGTTGTTGTTTGGTTGGTTGATTTCTTGGCCATGTCGCGCGGCAAGTGTGGTCTTAGTTTCCCAAACAGAGATTGAACCCAGGCCCTCGGCAGTGAAAGCGCATAGTACTAACCTCTGGACCGCCAGGGAATTCCAAAGGTCAGTTTTAACTGACTTATTTTCATAAGTTGTTGGGAGCTACCTACCAAAGGTTAAGAGGCATTTAGTTTTCCTTTTAACTTAGGGAACGTATTTTTATGGGGTATTGTAATGAAGCCTGTTTCTTTTTTTTTTTTTTTTTTTTTAAATATTTATTTATTTAGTTTTGGCTGTGTTGGCTCTTCGTTTCTGTGCGAGGGCTTTCTCTAGTTGTGGCAAGTGGGGGCCGCTCTTCATCGCGGTACGCGGGCCTCTATCGCGGCCTCTCTTGTTGCGGAGCACAGGCTCCAGATGCGCAGGCTCAGTAGTTGTGGTCCACGGGCCTAGTTGCTCCGCGGCATGTGGGATCCTCCCAGACCAGGGCTCGAACCCGTGTCCCCTGCATTAGCAGGCAGATTCTCAACCACTGCGCCACCAGGGAAGGCCCAGCCTGTTTCTTTTTTTAATTTAACTTATTCTTCATCTTCCACTCAAAATATTGTTCTATGGCATGTTTACTTTAACTGGGGTAACTAGAACAGAAGGTGAAACCAGCGCTAGGGGCAGGCTGGCAAATATCTGTAGGATAATTTATTCTAGCTACTGTAAGAAAATTTGAGTCAAACGGGCAATTAATTCTAAGTCTGATCAAAAGACGGTTGGCAATTGCTGTCATCTCCACAAGCATAAAGTAGAAAAAATTACTTACAATTCCAAGGCAAAGAAATACTGGATTCACATAAACGAAAAAGATGTTTTTCCTCAAAATAATCTCTTAGAAAAGAGAAAACACATTTGCTTAACAACATCTCATTTTATGGGTGCTTTCTCTCTATTAATTTGAACAGCAAAACACTATTTGGAGAAGGTGCATTACCCTGAAACTATCTCAGTCAACACTAGTTTGGAAGGTGACATTTTTTCTATAATTTTAAAAAATAAATTTATTTATTTTATTTATTTATTTTTGGCTGCATTGGGTCTTCGTTGTTGCGCACAGGCTTTCTCTAGTTGCGGCAAGTGGGGGCTACTCTTCGTTGTGCTGCGCGGGCTTCTCACTGCTATGACTTCTTGTTGCAGAGCATGGGCTCTAGGCGCATCGGCTTCAGTAGTTGTGGCACACGGGCTCACTAGTTGTGGCTCGCGGGCTCTAGAGCACAGGCTCAGTAGTGTGGTGCACGGGCTTGGTTGCTCCGTGGCATGTGGGATCTTCCCAGACCAGGGCTCGAACCCATGTCTCCTGTATTGGCAGGCAGATTCTTAACCACTGCGCCACCAGGGAGGCCCCTGGAAGGTGATTTTTTTTTAAATAGGTTTTTTTGTTGTGGTTTTGTTAAATTGGAGAAGGAAAGGAAGAAAATGGACATAAAGTAGTGAAGGATTCCCAGAGGTATAACCATTCAATTGCAAACTATCATAAAGAGCCTTTTAAACATTACCTTAAAGAACAATACAGGAAGAGATTAGGTTGTAGAGATCTCAATTTTATACTTATAGAATAAATAAAAGAAAAAATGTAATGCATCTGGAAACCTGTGGCTTGAGACAAAATTTTAGTAACAAGATAATACACTTAAAAAGCACTATATCTCCTGCAACTTTGACGCAAGTGAAGATGATGTGCTCTGGGGTTAAAGACCACAAAAGTGGTCAGTGATGCTGAACATACTGACATCAAAGATGTATGCAAACAGATCTGAATAAAAAGACACTATTTCTTAATATATTATTATATATGTGAATTGAATATGTAATTAGAAACAAGTAAGTATTTGGTTTTCATCTACATTCCTAAAACTAATATATACATGTTGGACAAAAAAATTCTTCAGAAAGATAGGTAGATTCCCACTTGGTGGACTGGGTAATTCATACCAACTTTCTTGCTGAAAACCACCTCTGGGATCCCAAAGGGGTAACAAACAAGGTGAGCCTATCGATCATCCCATTATTATGCATGGGGGCAGTTCTGGACATCCAGTGCAGGAAGGGAAAACTTGAAGAAAGCCTGGCTGTTAGCTGGAATGGTCAAGGGGGGCCAGAATTTGTGGGCCAGAGTAGCAGAAAAGCACTCCATTGAGAAAGAGCTCCAGAAATCTGCACAGGAGTCCTCTTGAGTCTTTAGCTGAATACCAAACTGCACATGTGTAAGGCGAAACACTACAAGGCTGGGCAAAAAACAACTTCTGGGGAAAGAACAATTACTGTGGATGGTAAGCAAAACAGTTTCCAGAGCTCACCTACGGCTGAGAAGTATTCATATTCCCACCAAACAGAATGGAAAGTCTTCACTGAATACATAGGATATTCAGGAGAGACCTGAATGTTCAGACTCACCTGAAACTATGCAAGTCAGAAGACAATGGAAAAACCTTTAAATTGCTGGAAGAAAAAAAATAATAAAATAATGGGGGAAAAAGCCTGTTGATTTAGGATCCTATACCAAAAAAATATATCTATCTTTGAAAAATAAAAGCATAATAAAAATGTTTTCAGACAAACAAAACCTGAGAGAATCTGTTGTCAGTGGACCTGCTCTGTATTTTAAAGGAAATCTTTCAGGCAGAAAGAATACATCATATGAAAACATGAACCTACACAAAGAAATAAAAAGCATTTTAGAAAAGACATAAATAAGAGACAAAAATATAAAAGTCATTCTTAAAAGGATATCTGACTACTTAAAGCAAAAATAATACCAGTGTATTGAAGGGCTTACAGCACAAAATCAGAAGGGAGAGAAAGACAGTATACTGTTGTAACGTTATTACATTATGCTCAAAGTGGTATAACATTATTTGAGCATAGATTGTGATAAAGATAAATATCATAAGCCCTACTGCAGCAGTTCTCAACAGTGTCCCAGAGATGGTTTCATGAGGTTTGCAAAGTCAAAACTATAGTCCTAATAGTGCTAATAGTTTGTCAATGTGTTGACATTAGCACTAATTTTGATAAAGCAATATTTTTTATTTTTTGCGGTACACGGGCCTCTCAGTGTTGTGGCCTCTCCCCTTGCGGAGCACAGGCTCCGGACGCGCAGGCTCAGCAGCCATGGCTCACGGGCCCAGCCGCTCCGCGGCATGTGGGATCTTCCCGGACTGGGGTGCGAACCCGTGTCCCCTGCATCGGCAGGCGGACTCTCAACCACTGCGCCACCAGGGAAACCCCTAAAGCAATATTGACTAAAACTGTTGATGCCCTAGCACAAATCAAGGCAGAGACACCAAACTGTACTACTAATCACTGTGTTCTTCATGACATGCACTCACAGTTTAAAAAAAAAGGGGGGGGAGGGGGGAAGGGATGGCCAATTTCACTTTTTAAGTGAATTAATAAATATTTCATCCTTTCAGTTTTAATTCTGGGTACAGTAGTAATTGACAAGACAATCCCCATAAACAAGAACTCTTTGAGATCCTTCATACCCAGAATCCAAAGCAGTTGTAAAAATAAAACGTTTGAGAACTGTTGGCCAAGAGCAACCACTGAAAAACTATAACAAAGGTATATTGAATAAGCTAACAGTGGAGATAAAATGGAGTACTAAAAAACTCATTTAATCCAAAAGAGGGCAGGAAATGAGATAAAAAGAAACAAAGACCAGATGGGACAATTTGAAAAGAAGTAGCAAGATAGTAAATTTAAAACAAGTCATACCAATAACTGACACTCCATTTAAAAAGAAGAGAGTATTAGACTGCCTACATAGACCCAAATATAAGCTACATACAAAAAAAAACCACTTTAAATATGAAGATGGATAAAAAGTAAATGGATAGAAGAATAAATGGATAGAAGAATACACAATTTCTAAAGTAAATGGATAGAAGATAAAAAGTAAATGGATAGAAGAATAAATATCATGTAAACACTAAGTGAAAGCAAGCTTCAGTGGCTAAATTAAAGTTAGACCAAAACTTCATAATAAGAACCATTACCAGAGCAAAAAAGACACTACGTTAATGGTAAAAAAGTCAATTCATTTAGAAGACATAAACATGAAGCTTCAAAACAAAAAGAGAAAAAAAAAAGCAAAAGGAGAAATAGCCAAGTAGATTATGGTGGACACTTTATTACTCCTCTCTCAGTAATTCACAGAACAAATAGAAAATCAGCAAAAGTATACAAGACTTGAACAACACTATCATCTAACATGACCTAATTGACATTTATACAACACTAACCCAACATCAGCAGAATATACACATTCTTTTCAAGGACACAAGGAACATTCCCTAAGACAAGCTATATCTAGGACATAAAATAAGTCTCAATATATTGAAAAAGACTAAAATTTCATAATGTATACTGTATGAGCATAATGGAATTAAATTATAAATTATTTACAGAAACATCTGGGAAAATTCTAAAATATTTGAAAATTAAAACAACACACTTCCAAAGAATCATGACAAAAGAAATAAGAGAGAAAATATTTTGAATCGAATGAAAATTCTGAAACTTGTAAAATGCAGCTAAAGCATAGTTAGAGGGAAATGTATAGTTTAATCCACATATTAAAAAGACAAAGGGTCTAAAATCAATGATCCACCTTAAAAACTAGAAAAAACAAATTTGAACCAAGAGGAAAGTAAATAATAAAGACCAAAAATAAATGAGATAGAAACAGAGAAACAGGTAAAAATCAGTGAAACAAAAGAGGTATACGGTTTTTTTTTTTTGCGGTACGCGGGCCTCTCACTGTTGTGGCCTCTCCCATTGCGGAGCACAGGCTCCGGACGCGCAGGCTCAGCGCCCATGGCTCACGGGCCCAGCCGCTCCGCAGCACGTGGGATCTTCCCAGACCGGGGCACCAACCCATGTCCCCTGCATCGGCAGGCGGACTCTCAACCACTGTGCCACCAGGGAAGCCCCCTGAGGTATACGTTTTTAAAGATCAGTAAAACTGATAACTTCTGGCAAAACTGATCGAGAAAAAAGAATACACAATTTCTAAAATCAGGAATGTATGAGAGATAATCTGTATCCATATCACATAACCAGTAGACATTAAAAGGATAATAACAGATTATTAACAATTTTTTTCCAATAAATCCAACAACAGAGGTGAAATGTAAAAATCTCTTAAAAGACGTAAGTTAACCAAGTCTGACTCAAGAAAAAATAGAAACAAAAATAAACTCAAAATGGGTTAAAGACCTAAATGTAAGGCCAGATACTATAAAACTCTTGGAGGAAAACATAGGCAGAACACTCTATGACATAAATCACAGCAAGATCATTTTTGACCCACCTCCTAGAGAAATGGAAATAAAAACAAAAATAAACAAATGAGACCTAATGAAACTTAAAAGCTTTTGCACAGGAAGGAAAAGGAAACCATAAACAAGACGAAAAGACTACCCTCAGAATGGGAGAAAATAATTTGCAAACGAAGCAACTGACAAAGGATTAATCTCCAAAATATACAAGCAGCCCATGCAGTTCAATATCAAAAAACAAACAACCCAATCCAAAAATGGGCAGAAGACCTAAATAGACATTTCTCCAAAGAAGACATACAGATGGCCAACAAACACATGAAAAGGTGCTCAACATCACTAAACATTAGAGAAATGCAAATCAAAACCACAATGAGGTATCACCTCACATGGGTCAGAATGGCCATCATCAACAAATCTAGAAACAATAAATGCTGGAGAGGGTGTAGAGAAAAGGGAACCCTCCTGCACTGTTGGTGGGAATGTAAATTGACAGCCACTATGGAGAACACTATGGAGGTTCCTTAAAAAACTAAAAATAGAACTACCATATGACCAAGCAATCGCACTCCTGGGCATATACCCTAAGAAAACCATAATTCAAAAAGATACAATGTTCATTGTAGCACAGTTTACAATAGCCAGGATATGGAAACAACCTAAATGTCCATCGACAGATGAATGGATAAAGAAGATGTGGCACATATACAATGGAATATTACTCAGCCATAAAAAGGAACAAAATTGAGTTACTTGTAGTGAGGTGGATGGACCTAGAGTCTGTCATACAGAGTGAAGTAAATCAGAAAGAGAAAAACAAATACCGTATGCTAATGCAGATATATGGAATCTAAAAAAAACAGTACTGATGAACCTAGTGGCAGGGCAGGAATAAAGACGCAGATGTAGAGAACAGACTTGAGGATGCAGGGGGGGAATGGGAAGCTGGGACGAAGTGATAGAGCAGCATTGACATATATACACTACCAAATGTGAAATGGATGGCTAGTGGGCAGATCAACTCGACACTTTGTGATGACCTAGAGGGCTGGCATAGGGAGGGTGGGAAGGAGGCTCAAGAGGGAGGGGATATGGGGATATATGTATACATATAGCTGATTCACTTTGTTCTATAGCAGAAACTAACACAACATTGTAAAGCAATTATACTCCAATCAAGATATGGGAAAAAATAGAAAAAACAGAAAATGTCATACCCCTATATCAATTAAAATATTAAGTTTATAATTAAAAAGCTATTCAACAATAACAACGAAAGCCCCTGCATACTCGGTTTTTAAAAAATATTTATTTATTTGGCTACACCAGGTCTTAGTTGTGGCAGGCAGGAGCTTCGCTGTAGCATGCGTATCTTTTTTTTTTTTAGGTGCAGCACGCGGGATCTTCAGGATCTTCATTGCAGCATGCGGGATCTACTTCCCTGATCAGGGATCGAAATTGGGCCCCCTGCATTAGGAGCGTGGAGTCTTAACCACTGGACCACCAGGGAAGTCTCCCCTGCATACCTGGTTTATGCCAGTAATTCTCAATAGGGGTAGACTTTGGCCCCAGGGAATATGTGGCAACATCTAGAGACATTTTTGGTTGCCACGACTGTGAGGGGATGCTACTGGCATCTACTGGGCAGAGGCCAGGGATGCTGCTAAATCCTTCACTGCACAGGAAAGGCCCCCAAGAACAAAAATTACAAGACCTAAAATATCAATAGCACTGAGGTTGAGAAATCTTGGCTTAGATAATTTCACTGTCAAGTTTCATCAAACATTTAAGGAAGAAAAAATACTAATTCTACACAGATTCTTTTAGAACGGAGACGAAGAAAAAAACTCTCAATTCATTCAATGATTTCAGCATTATCCCAATACCAAAATCAGACAAAGATATTAAAAGAAATTTACAGACCATTATCTCAAATGAAAATGGAAGCAAAAATCCTTAACAAAGTATTATCATTTCAACTTTTGTTTTCTGCTCCAGCACATAAGAAGCTTAAAAGCTGCCAACCCACTCCAATAAGTAAAAAGCTGAACAAACTAAAAAAATCAACAACTCTTCTTAGATTCCTCAGAGAAATGAGGTCACAGGGCAAACTGCTGCCCCAAAATTAGAGAAATAGACAGGTGGATATAGAGAATCACAACCTACCAGGGCAGAAACCTATGAAGAAACCTCTGTGGGAAGCAATGCCAGGGTAGGAAAACCTGAACTGTAATTGACAAATTGCTAGAGGCTCAATGTCGACAGGTCTGAGAGCTGAGACTCCAAGAGATCCCAGACCCACATACTTTTGCAAGTTTTACCTCCAGGAACTCTATCAGGTACTCACAGTGCATGTCAGAGAAAAATCTCCTTGTGCTTCCAGCAGTAGGAGGGGAAAAGGAACTTTTTTTTAAAAAAAGATTTAATTTTATTTATTTTTGGCTGCATTGGTCTTCATTGCTGCGTGTGGGCTTTCTCTAGTTGCAGCAAGCAACTAGAGAGAAAATGGAGTAGAAGCATATTTGAAGGAGTGATAACCAGGAATTTCTATACATTAATGTCAACACCAATCCACAGATCATGAAGTTCAGAACACAAAATTTGGCAGGAAACATGCCCAAATAACTATATGTAGGCATAACATATTTAAACTGCAGAAAATCAAAGATTGAAAAAAAAATCTTGAAAGAAGCCAGAGGTGAAAAAAATTCCTTCCCTATACAAAAGCAAAGATAACAATTACATTCAACTTCTCAGAAACCATACAAGCAAGGAGAGAGTACAGAGAAATATTTAAAGTGTTGAGAGAAAAAATGCAAAACCCTCAAATTCTGTACCCTATGAAATTATCCTTCAAAAAAAAAGAAGAAAAAAAGACTTTTCCAAACAAACAAAAAATTGAGAGAATTTGTTGCCAACAGATCTGCCTTGCAAGATCTATTAAAAGAAGCTCTTCAGAGAGAGGGAAAATGACACGTCAGAAACTTTTATCTACATCTAGAAAGAAAGAGCATCAGAAAGAAATACATGAAGGTAAAATAAAAATTTTATTTTTATTATTCTTAACTGATCCAACAGATAACAGTTTGTTCAAAATAA
Organism: Neophocaena asiaeorientalis asiaeorientalis; assembly: GCF_003031525.2. Classification (NCBI taxonomy): domain Eukaryota; kingdom Metazoa; phylum Chordata; class Mammalia; order Artiodactyla; family Phocoenidae; genus Neophocaena; species Neophocaena asiaeorientalis. Next base: position 19,310 of record NW_020172664.1, read on the forward strand.
TAATGATATATTCAGTTACATGTGTGTGTGTGTGTGTGTGAGAGCATGCTCATGTATAAGTGAAATGAATGACAGCAAAGACACAAGGGATGGAAGGAAGGAATATTTTGTTATTATAAAGTACTTGCACTACACAAGAAGTGGTAAATGTTATCAGCAAAGACACAAGGGATGGAAGGAAGGAATATTTTGTTATTATAAAGTACTTGCACTACACAAGAAGTGGTAAATGTTATCAGCAAAGACACAAGGGATGGAAGGAAGGAATATTTTGTTATTATAAAGTACTTGCACTACACAAGAAGTGGTAAATGTTATTTTAAAGTGGGCTTAGATTAGCTGTAAATGCATATTACAAACTCTAGGATGGAGGGAGGAAGGGAAAGGAGAGAGGGAGAGGGAAAGCAGACACAAACTACAAATATCATAAATGAAAGAGGGGACCTCACTACAGATCTGATGTACGTTAAAGTAATATTATGAACAATCAGATGCCCATAAATTTGATAACTTAGATGAAATGGATAAATTCCTTAAAGACACAATCTGTTAAAACTCACAGAAGAAAGAGACAATCCGAACAGTCCTGTTATCTATTTAAAAAATTGAATCAACAATTATACCCCCAATAAAGCTGGAAAAAATGAAAGGAAGAAGGGAGAAAGGGAGGGAGAGAAGGAGGGAAGGAGGAAGGGAAAGAAGGAAGGAGGAAAGGAATTGTGTTGATGATTAATTACCTTCCAAAAGAGAAAGCAGTTTGGCTCAGATGGCTTCACCAGCGAATTTTAAGAAACATTTAAGGAAGAAATTATACCAATTCCCTATGATCTCTTCCAGAAGACAGAAGCAGAGGAATACTTCCTAATTTAATCAATGAAGCCAGCATTACCCTAATATTAAAACAGGCAAAGACATTAAAAGAAAACTACAGAACAATACCTCTCAGAAACATAGCTGCTAACATCCTCAATGAAATATTTGCAAATCGAATCAAATAATGTATAAAAAGGATTATAAACCATGACCAAGTGGGATTTATCCCATGTCTGCAAGGCTGGCTCAACATCTGACAATCAATTAATGTAATCCATCACATCAATAAGCTAAGAAAGAAAAATCACAAGACCATATCAATACAGAAAAAGCATTTGACAAAATTCAACTCATTCATGACAAAAACCCTGATTAAAAAACGAATATAGGGGTACTTCTCAACTTGATAAAGCACATCTACAAAAAACCTATAGCTAGGCTTCCCTGGTGGCGCAGTGGTTGAGAGTCCGCCTGCCGATGCAGGGGACACGGGTTCGTGCCCCGGTCCGGGAAGATCCCACATGCCGCGGAGCGGCTGGGCCCGTGAGCCATGGCTGCTGAGCCTGCGCGTCCGGAGCCTGTGCTCCGCAACCAGAGGGCCCGCGTACCGCAGGAAAAAAAAAAAAAAACCAGTGCTGATGGACACAATCTTCACAAGGCCTGCTGGGCTCCAAATGTCACCTGCCCTCAAGAAATGCCCTGGGGTAAATAATCGGAAAAGAATTCAAAACAGGGCTGACTTCCAAGAAGCCAGTTGCAAGAGGTAAATTTTACTCACACTGTATAAAAAATAAGCACATGGAAAGATACCCAACGTCACTACTTATTAAAGAAATGCAAATCAAAAGTGCAGTGAGGTATCACCTCCCACCAGTCAGAATGGCCATCGCCAACAAATATCTACAAAGAATAAATGCTGGACAGGGCATGCGGAAAAGGGAATCCTCCTACACTGTTGGTGGGGATCCAAATTGGTACAGCCACTGTGGAGAACAGTATGGAGGTTCCTTATAAACCAAAACATGGAGTTCCCATTGGATCTGGTAATCCCACTCCTGGGCTTAGAGCCGGAGGAAATCATGATTCGAAAGGACATGTGCGCCCTTATTTTCAGGGCAGCATTGTTTACAATAGCCAAGACAGAGAGACCACCAAATTGTCCGTTGACAGAAAAATGAAGATGTTGTACACATATAAAATGGAATACTACTCAGTCCCGGGGGCCGGGGGGTGGAGCCAGGATATGGGTGCCTGGGCCTCTGACCAGCAGGTGAGAGCAAGGAGGAAGACCAGTCCTGAGGGAAGGGGTTCACTGAAGTCTGTGAGCCCCGGTGCCCTGATGGGATCATATTATATCTAATGGTGAGAAACTCTAAGTTTTCTAAGATCAGGAACAAGGCAAGGATGTCCCCTCCCACCACTACTTGTCAACATTGTATGGGAAGTCCTAGCTAATGCAACAAGACAAGGAAACACGAGGTATACTGATTGGAAAAGAAAACAATAAAACTGTTTTTGTTTTCAGATGCCATGGCTTGTCTGTGTAGAAAATCTGAAAGAACAGTCAAAAAAACTCCTGTAACTAATAAGCAATTACAGCAACGTTGCAGGATGTTAGGAAAGTCAATTGCTTTCCTATATACCAGCTATAAAAAATGGAATTTGAGGGCTTCCCTGGTGGCGCAGTGGTTGAGAGTCCACCTGCCGATGCAGAGGACATGGGTTCGTGCCCCAGTCCGGGAAGATCCCACATGCCGCGGAGCAGCTGGGCCCATGAGCCATGGCCGCTGAGCCTGCGCGTCTGTAGCCTGTGCTCCACAACAGGAGAGGCCACAACAGTGAGAGGCCCGTGTACCGCAAAAAAAAAAAAAAAAAAAAATGGAATTTGAAATTTAAAACACATTAATATTTCCATTAGCATCCCCCAAAATGAAATACTTAGATACAAATCTGACAAAATATATACAATATCTACATGAGGAAAATTACAAAACTCAGATAAAAGATACCAAAGAAGAACTAACTAAAGGAAGAGACAGTCCATGTTCATGGATAGGAAGAGTCAGGATTACCAAGATGTCAGTTCTTCCAAACTTGATCTACAAATTTAACACAATCCCAATCAAAATCCCAGCAAGTAACTTTGTGGATATTGACAAAGTGATTCTAAAGTTTATATGTAGAGACAAAAGACCCAGAATAGCAAACTCAGTATTGAAGAAGAAGAATAAAGTTGGAGGACTGACACTACCCGACTTCAAGACTTACTGTGAAGCTACAGTAATCAATACAGGGCAATGTTGACAAAATACTAGACAAAGAAGTCAATGGAACAGAACAGACAGCCCAGAAACAGTTCCACATAAACACAGTCAACTGATCTTTGACAAAGGAGCAGAGGCAATAAAATGGAGCAAAGGTAGTCTTTTCAACAAATGGCGTGGAGCAAGTGGACATCCACATGCAAAAAAATGGATCTAGACATAGAACTTACACTCTTCACAGATATTAACTCAAAATGGATTATAGACCTAAATGTAAAACAAAAAAACTATAAAACTATAGAAGACAGGAGAAAACCTAGATTACTTTTGGTATGGTGATAACTTTATTTAGATACAACACCAAAGGCACAATCCATGAAAGAAATAATTGAGAAGCAGGGCTTGATAAAAATTAAAAACCTCTACTCTGTGAAAGACACTGTCAAGAGAATGAGAAGACCAGATATGGAATGGGAGGAAATACTTGCAAAAGATACATCTGATAAAGGACTGTTATACTAAATATACAAAGAACTCTTAAAACTCTATTGAGTTCTGTTTTTATTATTATAAGAAAATGAACGATCCAATTAAAAATGGCAAAAGATCAGAAAAGACCTCAGTAAATAACATACACAGATGACAAGTAAACATATGAAAATATGTTCTAGTTCATGTTCATTCAGAATTGCAAATTAAAACAATCAGATATGACTACACACCTATTAAAATGGTCAAAATTCAAAACACTGACAGCACCAAATACTGGTGAAGATCTGGAACAACAGGAATGCTCATTCATCGCTGGTGGGAATGCAAAATGGTACAGTCACTTTGGAAGACAGTTTGGCTGTTTCTTACAAAATTAAAATACCATCTGATTCAGCAACCAGCCTCCTTGGTATTTACCCAAAAGAAATGAAAACTTACACCCACAAAAATACTTACAACAGATGTTTATAGCAGCTTTATTCACTGTTGATAAAACTTGGAAGTAACCAAGATGTACTTCAAATTGTTTTCTACATATGATGTTTCAAATATACATCCAGCACCCAAGCAAAGGTAACCAGGCACACACAGAGATAAAATAGCATCTGCTAACAAAAACTAGCAGAATCAATATTCAATATAAACAGACCTATAGAATTTCCAGACATTGGAATTATCAGACACAGGCTATAAAAACTATACTTACTATGTTTAAGGAGATAAAGGCCAAGCTTGAAATTTCAGCAGGGAACTGTAAACTGCAAAAAGTGATATAGCAGATTTGAAAAAGAAACAACCAGAAACACAAGAATTGAAAAACACAAAACTGACATTAAGAACTCAAGGTAAAGAGCTGAGGGATCTGTATTTTTAACACATTCCCTACATAATCCACTACGTTTGAGAACCAGAATCATAGACTACTACAATAAATCTTAATGTCCTTGTTTGCAAACCCACTCTTTTCTAATTTAACTTCTACAACGCCTCCAGAATTTTTCCAGTATATGAATTTGATGCCTCAGTGCCTTATTTCAAAGTATTTTGGTTAAAACCCAACTTTCTAACCTTGTGGCTAAGGACCTTCACCATCTACCCTACTTCCCTGAAATACTGACCTAAAATTGAGCTAAACAAGTCTGGTGCTTTCCTGCTTGTTCATTCAATTTTCTCTATCTGGAATGTCTTTCCCCATCTTGTCTACCTGGTGGACTCCTACTAGTATACTTCATAACACAGAAACTGCATGTCATCCTGAGCAGAATTAATCACTCTTTCATCTCTACTCTCATACTTCGGTTCACAACTGTATTGCAGCACTCACTACACTATATTAAAACCATATATGAACCTTCCCCCTCCTTCCTACAGTTATGCTAGAATAACTGAAAGGCTAGGACTTATATTTATCTATTTCCCAAGAACCTGAACCATGCTTATGGTATTATACACAGTCAATGCATGTTGAATAAATTACACATTCATTGAAATGAAAGCCAGACAATCTTTGAGAAGAATCTAGGATCAATTAAAGAATTTTGTCCTTCAAGTTCTACTAGAGAAAAGGTTTAGAGCTTGCTAACACGAGGTCACAGAGTAAGTCGGTCACAGAATGGTATCCTACCACATTCTGATGCCTTGGGCTCTGTATCTAAAGGGATTCACCAGAAAGAAGGTGTACTAGGAGGGAATGTGAGAAAAGATCAGTCTATCGGTTCAAACGGAGGGTGGCAGGAGTCTTTGAACAGCTTCTTGAAGTAAAATATGGAGTCTTGGGAGAAGAAAGAATAGAATAGGAGTTTCTCTTTTAAAGACAATGTAAAAGCCAAAATAGCCTAACGTGTATACAGAGTGACTCAACTTTTGAGTTTCAGTGGACAGTGAGAACACTCTTCCTAAAGGGGTTAGTGCTTTATTCTTTTTGTTTTCTTTACCTAATTTAACCTTCTTTCTTAAGGCTCACACTTCTCCCCTCTCCCCGAAGCACAGGCCCAGAGCTGTTATAAAGTCGTCTCTCAATCTCCAGACCACACAAATTAACATTTATGAAATAAATTTATTCATACATAGGAAAGACATAATAATTTATCATTAACTATAAATAAGGAACACACATGCGGCTAGAAAGGTAATTATTCACTACCTTTTCAAGGTGACAATACATTAGGTAAATAAAGGTGAAAAAACATGCAAGTGTGTTAACAGTTTTAAGGACTTATCAAAAACAAACTCTGAACATAGTCCAGCCCCTCCACAATTTAACAATGAAGGAAGTAGCTCATTTATTGCAGTGCTCACTCAAATTTTACACCAAAGGTATCCATATTTAAGCATAACTAAAACCAACAAACTGTTTTCAAGTATCCTAATGCTACATACACCAATAAAGTTAGTAACCAGAAAATTAAGCTCTACACTTGCAAAGTGTTATATATTTACTGCTCACAAAGCACGTGTATTCTAGTCCTTTCCACAGCGCTATTGTTCCTGAAGTTAACAATTCAAAATCAAAGGCTTAATTGAGCAGTGTGACCTATCCTACTTTTAGACAATTTGAAATGCTCAGATTAAGAAATCAGTTAGTGCCTTAAAACTTTTTTCCTTGCCTGCCAAAAGATATCTGAAAGTGATTCAACCACGCAACTAAAACATCACTCAGAAAGACGAGTGATGAAAAACATGAAATATCATCTAAGTACTCCAATCTAATTTCCTCATAATGAAAAAGATGCCAATATAAAAACAGTGCCAAACAAAAAAATCACTTTCTACTGAAAGACTGTCAGTTTGACATAAATAGAGTATACTCAATCTAGTATGCAATCATGTTACAATTATACATAACATGGTGCATTTGAAATAATTCTCACTTGCAGTTTGGAGGTCATAAGACAAACTATGTAGCTGTATTCCAACTTCAGCCTATTAATTTAGAAAAACCAAAAACTTAGGTCAATTGAACTACAATATAACTGAAATACTATTTATAATCAATAGATGCAATTTTTAACATGGCTCACCAACTGGTTCAAATGGCCACAAGCAGGAATTTCACACCTGCAAGAGAACACATGTGATAATCCTCATAAAATAATATTATGAATATTCATGTGAGTTGGGAATTGACTGTCAAGTTAAATGTCAAATTTGAGTTGGTCTGACTTTGTTATTACCCTAAAATGATGTTTATGTTTCTTTACTGTTAACATGGAAAGCACTAAAACTGATCAGACCTTTAATAAAATTTACAAGAATAAAACTTTAAAAAATATTTAACCTACAAGTATCTTTCACTATTGGACTTCATATCTCTGAAAAATCTACAGGTACAAAACACATAAAGTAAGGCAAAAAAAAATTTATATATAGTAATATTTTGTTCGTGGAAAAAAAATAACACCATATATGTAAAAACATACACACATGAAAATAATTGTGTTTTCCATACAAAAATTGAATTTTAAAAGGCCTAAAAATATGAAGGGAAAGTAAAATGAGACATATCGCCCTATGTTTTATATTTTATAGAGAACATAATCGTGTTATTTGTGCAATTAACAATAGAAGAAAAAGATGGTAAGTCAAACACTACTTTACTCTATAGTTTGGTTTATAATCTTATAGGTGGCTTTCTACTAGAAAAAAATTCTGGCTCCCAAACATATACTCATCCTTAAGAATATGGCAACTCCTTTCTGAATATTTGCTTAATAAAATAATTATCCTATAAAATACTACTACTCCTCTAATATTCTAACAAATTTTACTGTTTCGCCATTCAATAAGCAAGTGAGGCATCTTTAGGAAGGTCAAAGGAATCTTTTTTCCTTAGTACTTCTAGCACTGCCTTACTGTTTCAGGCAGTTTTACACTGGAATACTATCTTCATATTCTGTAGCCTTAACAGCTTAAGACCTTATCCTAAAACATGACAGATGTGTCTTAACACTCTTCACGGTTTTACTCTTAACATCATTTTAAATTTCTCATTCCAAACATATAACACACATTTGAAAGGAGTAGATAGATGGTCAAGGATCTCAAATGTAGTTTTATATTGATAATATTTTACAGAGTTTAGAAATCAGGGCTGTAAAAAAATGTTTTCAAGTGGGAACAGAAACAGAAAGTTATAACTTTACCATTACCAATAAAAGAAAATCATGCCCACTTTTAAAATGACAATTGCAGTGAAGAGAACAGCAAAGTGAGACAAATGTGGAGTAGAGGACACAAACAGTAGGGAAAGAGAAAGCAGAAAAGGAGAGGCAGAAACATATTCCATCACATGGTGAAAGAGATACATATTTTTGAATGTGGAAAACGGTCAGAGGAACAATGACTTCGCTATCCATCACAGCCCCCCAAAAACAAACAGAACCATGAAAAAGGCACCAAAATACACATTAGCACCTACACACAAATGAAAACTCAAAAATTAAAAGAAGCAGCTGGGACAAATCATCATGTGTAAAAGGCCAGAAAAGGGACAGAGGATAGAAACTGCATTTCAACTCACTCCTTCTTCCCATATGAAAATGAGTTGTTTTTTCCTGACCACTAATCAAATTTTCAAACAACATATATATAAAAAGGAGAGAGGAGGTGAGGCCTTGGCTTTCCAAAATGAAAACAGCACATTAAAGGCACAGACATATTGGTAAACAGATAATTATCCACTAGTAATTTATTTAGACATCTATGGTAAGAAAATATCACAGAATATTAGTTTACATAAAGATATTAAAGTATATGCACAAACATATTTCAGGTAAACTATCATAAAGTCAAGAATACAAACCTTCAATAGCAAGACCACTGTTTTTGCCTCTAGAGGGCAAACTTGGTCTTCTGAAAGACTTCACGAAAAAAGAGTTAATGTCCAGATAGCAAAGATTCCCAAACTTTCATGGATTAACAGTAACCTTAGTGTCTCAGTAATTTTTTCTTGGTGCCCCCTAAACCAACAGAAATCCTTAAACATTCTGTTTAATAAGTATTTATGTCCAACAATTAAGTGAAGATTTATGTCCCAGCACTTAGTAATAACCACTTGAAAAAATAGTACACATAAATTAAAAGAAAAACATTTTATTGCATTCTTAAATAACCACAATTAATTACTAATTGGGCATGTGTGCCTTTTGTGCACTGTGCAATTTCACAAACCTTGAAATCAGATTGGATACCATCACCTTCATTCCCTGTTCCACACTGATTTTTGCACAGTATCTGATTTTTATCATAGCAAACTAGGAAAAACCAGATTCACAAGGATACGATGCCACAGAAAATAATACATTGCCATTTAATGTTGAAATTGTGTACTACCTCAAGCTATCAGTCTGCACCATATCCAGCAGATGTGTAGCATCACTGAGTTTGCCATGGTTCCCCCCTGCGTTAGCTGCAGCACATGGGGTGCCCTAGGCACACAGCTTGGGAATCATAGCACTACAGTTTTAAGTCTCAGCAACATATAAACTGGTCACTATTTTAATTACTTGTAAATAAAACTAACTATAACAAAGCTTTCAAAGATCTAAAAATTATGTTCTCATTTACTTGGGAAACCCATTTTTCTTTTGAGCAATAAAAAGAACACTATTAAAAAAAAAAAAGAACACTATTAAATACTTAAAGGAAGGTATTTTTTCCAATTTGAATGATGATTATTGCTTTAATGTGATTATTTTTATAAATGCCGGCTGTGCTAAATTTGATAAATTACAACTGGAAGGAGAGAAATAGGCAATTTATTATAATATCTCCTGAGAAACAGCTTCTCTAAAATTAAAAATGCTACAAATTGATACAGTCTCACTGCATTCCAGTCTCACTTATCTCCTAGTACTGAGAAGCACAAGCTCAGGAGTCAAACAAGATCTGAAATTCTTAAGAACTCAAGAATATGGATATTAAAACAGAGAACAGAAGAACTGGCTCCTAAATTACTAGAAACAGACTATACACCCGCCCTCTCACAAAGTCCTTGGTTAAGACAGAAAACCAGAAAAGTGACCAAGGAAAGAGTTCGACCTCAAAATCTACTCGGTTTTCACTTTATGCTGCTTTATCAGTTCACAACTACCCATTATCTGTAAAATATGTGCCGCTGGCAAATCCTACCATGTTCAGCTAGAAGTCAAAGTCTGTGGTGACAATGGTTTGCTAAGGAAAAACAAAAGCTATCCAAGGAATAACTAGGAAACAAAATCAACGTTCTATGACTGTAAAGAATTTTCACAACCATAAAAGATAACTGAAAATATGTCATGCTTTAATAAAAAGTTAAAGTTACTACAAATATCTATAGTCCCAAAATTTTACATGTTAAAAAGAAAAAGGAATGAAAATAGAATATGGTTAATTATCTAGAAAAGAATATCTGAAAAGCAAGACAAACCACATGGCTACATTAGTACTTACCTGCTGAATGATTTTGGAAGTTTTCTGAAGATTCTCTCTGGGAGGGACTTTACCAAATAATTTCCAACCAGGAGCACTATGTACAACTGACTTGAGTTCCTTTGTTCTTTTCGGAAAAAGGTTTCTGAAACACAGAAAAGTTACATGAATTGTGTTTCTGGTAACCAGGGAACTACTTAATAATAATTTTTAAAGTACGCTTATCCTCAAGACAAATACAAAATACTTTTAAATAAAATTATTTCTACTACTTATACTACTGACTATTAGACTAACAAGACTCACTTAAGACTACCTGGCTTATAAAGAAATATTAGAAGAATCATCAACAGAGATATTAGAGAGATAAACAAATTGGGAGAAAAATGACAGCTGTAAATAAAATGTAAATATTTGCTTTGAGTTAGCTACAAAGTGTACTAGAATTGACTATACATATACTTGACAATAAAAGCCAAGAATCTGAGAACAAAAAAGTTAAAGAGAACTTATATAAAACAGGTAAAGGATTAAGTAATACCATCTTTGGGGAAAATACTATTTAATTATTCTCAGCAATAATTTGTTATTGCTTGAAATAAAAGGGTATCTACTGAGCCTCTATCCCTATAATATATGTATATGCAAGTTGTTTTTCCTAGGACAGGTATGCACAAGAAAAGCTTACTGCAAAAACATCAATATGTAACCTAGTAAGAAACTATCTCTCACTGAGAATCTAAAAAAAAAAAAAGAATCTGCACAAGGATCAAGGATTTTACCTATTATCTCCATCCCCTTACCAACCAAATTAAGTATCTACTGCACATGTAAGCAGGAATGATATTCAAAATATGTATACATCAATATAGCATGCCAGGGCACCATGAACCAATCAGAAAGGTACAATGAATCCAACTGAATATAAAGCCTTCATATAAGGTGTGATATAAATATTCATTAAGAAAATTTTAAATTTTCACATACAGTTACAAACAGTCACAAAGTATTTGAAAGCCCAAATAACTCAGGCTTTCAAACTATCATATAAATATATCTGTTCTTAAAAGTACATTATTGTGATAAGAAGGGGGTAAGTTTTTAATGCATAACGTTAAGGCTGTTCTTCAAGTTTAGAAAGGTATCAACGGACTCCTACAAAAGAATATGGGTTAATCAATAATAAGTTAAAGAAACACTCTCACTTCCTTGGGTGTGCAATGGAAGTGAACTGATGACAATTTAGAGTAATTTCTGCTTAGGATACTCTAGAGGTTTCATCTCTGAGACCACATATAGCGACTCAATTCTCTATAAGATCTCTAAGTTGGAGGTTTTCAGTAATGATTATACTGAGGACTGGTATATTTATAGTAAAATTTCAAGCCTCAAACGATGGCCTATTAATTTAAACACTATTTGATATCTTATGTGCTGCTCATCAATTTATTGCCTTATAGCTCTATACTCACCTTGCAATATATGCTCTGTGACAACATGGAATTCCTTTGAGCATTTCTCCTTTCAAAATAAACATGAGGCTGTTAAGCTTACTCAATAGAGGGCACTAAAGGGACACCACAGAAGAAAGGGGCTCTGCTCTCCTGTGGCTTCCAGCTGATGCAGAGTGGGTCAGTGGTTTGGGTATGAGGATATCCAGTAGAACTCTGCTCAGTCACATGCCCAGAACATTAAGTCCCTGAGCAAACTTACAGCCTCAGCAACTCAACCTGCAGATGGCTTTCCTGAAGTCTTATTAACATGTAAACTGGCACCCAAAGGCTTCCTGCCAGCACTGATGCACCAATTCCCTCTGTAGGCCCCACACAGCTCACTTGTACTCCCCAGACAGTTCTCATCAAGCCATGCTTCCTTCACAAGCCTCTATATGGCCTGCCTACACACCAAAGCTTTGCCATCCAACCATGCTAAACACAGGAGAAAAACTTTGTCACCATGGTTTATGCAAAGGATTCTTGAATGTGACATTGAGCTTAAACCTAAACATCTGCACTTCAAAAGACATCACTGATGCAAAATAAAGCAGTAGAAAGACCTAGAATTCAATCCCTCCACCAAAGTAAAAACTGAGACGGAAAGAGCAATTGGAATCAACCATTTTAGAGCTACAGTACCTTATCAGACACTTAAAACAACCAAGAGAGTGTGTGAAAGGAGAGGCTGTTGATCTTTCCTAAGTTAACAGCATGTGTGAACCAACTACCATCCCCCATTCCTCAGCTCCTCCCTCCTGTAGTTGTGGGGATAGCAGCCCACTGGCTCCAGGAGCAATAGTTTATGGAACAGGCAGCAGCAGCTTCCATTGGTGGTATCTATCAGAATATTAAAAGAGAACTCTTTTTGTCCCTTTTCTTGATCCAGACATTTAAGGAAATCTTTGTCAGGTCACCAGCTAACTGCAGTAATAAGAGAACAGAAACTTGCAACCACACACAAAAAGGATTACACACTTTGCAAAAACAGTTTGGAAATAACACAAACAGATGACTCCAGCCCTTAATGAGCAAAAATCAGCAATCACTAAGAAGTGAGAGAACAGATTTACATAGTTACCACATTATAATACTTAGAATGTCTAGGTCTCAACAAAAAAATTACAATACATAGTAAGAAAGAGCAAAGTATGGACAATTCACAGGAAGAAGAATTTGGCAAAAACCATTCCCGAGGAAGCTGAGACAATGAGATTACTAGTCTAAGATGTTAAATCAACTGTCATAAATATTCTTGATGAGCTGAAGGAAACCATGGACAAAGAACTAAAGGAAATCAAGGGGGGAAATGTAGAACAAAATGAGAATATCATTAAAGAGACAGAATTATACAAAGGAACCAAACAGAAATTCTGGAGCTGAAAAGTAGAATAAAATTAAAAATTCACTATAGCAAACATGAAGGTAAGACAATTGAACTTACTGAACTTATCAATTATTCCTAATTGAATTCAGGAGCACAAAGAAAAAAGAATGAATAAAAATGAGCAGAGTCATGTACTATAAGAGTGCCAGAAGCAGAAGAGAAAAACAAAGGGGCAGAAAAAATTTTGAAGAAATAATGGCTAAAAACTTCTCAAATATGATGAAAGATACAAATCTACGCAACCAAGAAGCTCAACAAACTCCAAGCAGAATAAACTCAAGGAGCTATACTCTGAGACACATTATGGTCAAACTGTCAAAAGACAAAGGGAGAATTCTGAAAGCATCAAGAGAGAAGCGACTATCAAAAACAAGGTATCCTCAATAAGATTAACTGAAGCCCACATGTCCAATTTCTCATCAGACACCATGGGAGTCAGAAGGTGTCAGGCTGACATAATTTAAAGTTCTGAAAGGAAAAAAAACTATCAACTGAGAATTCTATATACAGCAAATCTATCCTTCAAGAATGAAGGAGAGGGCTTCCCTGGTGGCGCAGTGGTTGAGAGTCCGCCTGCTGATGCGGGGGACACGGGTTTGTGCCCCAGTCCAGGAGGATCCCACATGCTGTGGAGCAGCTGGGCCTGTGGGCCATGGCCGCTGAGCCTGCGTGTCTGGAGCCTGTGCTCCACGACGGAAGAGGCCACAGCAGTGAGAAGCCCGCGTACCACAAAAAAAAAAAGAATGAAGGAGAAATGAAGCTATTTCTAGATAAACAAAAGTTAAGGGAGTTCATTCCTAACAGATCGCCCTACAAGAAATGTTAGGAGTTCTTCAGAGTGAAATGAAAAGTCAAAGCCATAAGAAGAGATAACATTGGTAAAATTAACTACATAGGTAAATGTCAAAGCCAGTATTATTGTACTTTTTTGTCTGTAACTCCACATTTTTCCTATGTGATTTAAGAGGTAAATGAATAAAATAACCTTTACAAATTTATGTTGTTGGGCACACAATGTATAAACATGTAATCTCTGACAATAACAATATAAAGGAGAAGGAACAGAGATGTACAGTAGCATAGTGTTTGTACACTAATGAAACTAGCTTATATGCTAATGAAATGAATTTGGTTATTATTCAAACTAGGTTGTCTTAAGTTTAAGATGCTAACTGTAATCCCTAAAGTTACCACTAATAACTTCAAAATATACATAAAAGAAGGGAATCAAAATAGTATACTAAAAAGACTCAACTAGGGCTTCCCTGGTGGGTGCAGTGGTTAAGAATCTGCCTGCCAATGCAGGGGACATGGGTTTGAGCTCTGGTCTGGGAAGATCCCACATGCCATGGAGCAACTAAGCCCCTGTGCCACAACTACTGAGCCTGTGTTCTAGAGTCCGTGATTCACAACTACTGAAGCCCACATGCCTAGAGCCTGTGCTCTGCAACAAGAGAAGCTACCGCAATGAGAAGCCCGTGCACCACAACAAAAAGTAGTCCCCAATCACTGCAACTCGAGAAAGCCTGAGCGCAGCAACGAAGACCCAACACAAGCCAAAAATAAATAAATAAATTTATTAAAAAAATTAAAAACTCAACTAAATACAAAAAGTGATAATGGAGAAACTGAGGAACATAGAACCATATAAGACATACAGAAAACAAAAAGCTAAATGGCAGAAGTAAATCCTTTCTCATCAACAATGAATTTAAATATAAATTGATTATACTCTCCTATTAAAAGGAGAGTGACTGGCAAACTGGATTAAAAATACTATATGGTGTCTACAAGAGATTCATTTTAGATAAAAAGAATACAAAGAGGTTGAAAGTAAAAGGATGGAAAATTATATTGAAAGCAAACAGTAACCAAAAGAAAGCTGGAGTGGCTATATTATTGTCATACAAAATAGATGTTAAGTCAAAAAGGTTACAAGAGGCAAAAGAGAACATTATATGTTGGAGGAAGAAAAGTTTAATCCAGTAAGAAGATGCAGCTATTATAAATATATGCACACCTAACAACAGAGCTCCAAAATATATGAAGAAAAATTGATGATACTGAAGGAAGAAACAGACAGTTCTACAATGATAACTAGAGACTTCAGTACCCTACTTTTTTTTTTTTTTTTTTTTGTGGTACGCGGGCCTCTCACTGTTGTGGCCTTTCCCGTTGAGGAGGACAGGCTCCGGACGTGGAGGCCCAGCGACCATGGCTCACGGGCCCAACCGCTCCACGGCATGTGGGATCTTCCCGGACCAGGGCATGAACCCACATCCCCTGCATCAGCAGGCCACTACGCCACCAGGGAAGCCCTATAGTACCCTACTTTTAATAATAAAACAACCAGACAGATCAAAAAGGAAATAGAAGACAAACATTATAAATCAATTAGGCCTAATAGGCATACACAGGGCATCCCACTCAACAACAATAAAATACAAATTCTCAAGGCCACATGGAATATTTTCCAGGATGAACTATATGTTAATGCAGAAATATTATAGTAAGTTTTAAAAAATTAAAATCACACAAAGTATCTTTTCCAACCAGAATAAAATGAAACTATAAATCAATAACAGGAAGAAAACTGGAAAATTCACAAATACGTGGAAATTAAACAACATAGTCTTTTTTTTTTTTTTTTTTTCTTCAGATTTTGGCCACACCCTGCAGCATGTGGGATCTTAGTTCCCTGACCAGGGATCAAACCCACGCCTCCTGCATTGGAAGGCAGAGTCTTAACCAGTGGACTGCCGGGGAAGTCCCTAAACAACACAGTCTTAAATAACCAATAGGTCAATGAAGAAATCATAAATTAGAAAACACCTGAGATGAACTGAAATGGAAATACAACATAGCAAAACTTGCGAGATACAGCAAAGGCAATGTTAAGAGGTAATTTTATAGTTGTGAACACCTACATTTAAAAAGAGCAATACCTCATATCAATAATCTAACTGCAGCCCTGAAAAAAACTAGAAAAAGAAGAGCAAACTAAACTTAAAGCTAGCAGAAGGAAGGAAATAATAAGGATCAGAGTGGACAAAATGAAATAGAGAATTGAAAAACAATAGGAAAAAATTTTAAGCAAGTTCTTTGCAAAGATCAACAAAGTTGACAAACTTAGCTAGACTGACTAAGAAAAAAAGGGAAGATTCAAATTGCTAAAAGCGGAAATGAAAGTGGGACATTACTATGAATAAGAAGTATATGGGGGCTTCCCTGGTGGCACAGTGGTTGAGAGTCCGCCTGCCGATGCAGGGGACATGGGTTCGTGCCCCAGTCCGGGAAGATCCCACATACCGCAGAGCGGCTGGGCCCGTGAGCCATGGCCACTGAGCCTGCGTGTCCGGAGCCTGTGCTCTGCAACGGGATAGGCCACAACAGTGAGAGGCCCACGTACTGCAAAAAAAAAAAAAAAGAAAAAAAAGAAGTATATGAATACTATGAACAACTGTTCACAAACAAATCAAATAACTTAGGTGAAATGGAAAAATTCCTAGAAATATACACATAATACCAAAACTGACTCAAGAAACAGAAAATCTAAATAGACTTATAAGTAAGGAGATTGACTCAACAATCAAAAACCTCCTAACCAAGAAAAGCTGAGGACCAGATGGCTTCACTGGTGAAATCTAACAAATACTGAAAGAAGAATACCAATTTTTCTCAAACTCTTCTAAAAAACTGAAGAGGAGAGGAGTTACATAGTTTTCCTGGGTCTCTCCCATGTATACATATTATTAAATTTTTGTTTGATTTTCTGTTAATCTCTCATGTCAATTTAATTCTTAGATCAGCCAGAGGAACTCAGAAAGGTAGAGGAAAATTTCTTCCTCCCCCACAGCTCCTTCAAGATTGTTTTAATGTTTTTCCCACTCATCTTTTGTATATTCTTTTTTAAAAAAATTTATTTAATTTATTTATTTTGGCTGCATTGGATCTTCGTTGCTGCCCACGGGCTTTCTATAGCTGCGGGAGCAGGGGCTACTCTTCATTGCGGTGTGCAGGCTTCTCAATGCGGTGGCTTCTCTTGTTGTGGAGCACGGGCTCTAGGCACAAGGGCTCAGTAGTTGTGGCACACGGGCTTAGTTGCTCCGTGGCATGTGGGATCTTCCTGGATCAGGGCTTGAACCTATGTTCCCTGCATTGGCAGCAGATTCTTAACCACTGCGCCACCAGGGAAGCCCTGTATATTCTTGCTATGTTTATTTCTAGTATTTTATTTCTACTGATATTGAAAAATGGTACCTTCTCTTCCATATATCTACTAATGGTTGCTGTACATATAATAGCTATTAACTTTTGTATTTTAGCTTTATATCCTATTACTTTATTGAATTATCTTACTTTCCATTTATTCTCATGGATTATATGGGAACATATTCATATTACCTGAAAATAAAAGGTTTTTTACTCTTTACAAGTCTTTCAATCTAATGTTGTCATTGTGCTAGCTAATACCTTCAATACAATCTGAAAACAGTATGGTGAAAGTGGATTCATTTTCTTGTTAACTTTAAGGGAATCCCTCCAAAAAAAAACAAAAACAGAAACAAAAAACCCCCAAAAACAAAAAACTAAAGAGCAGAGAACACTTCCTAACTCATTCTACGAGGTCAGCATCACCCTGATACAAAGCCATACAAAGACACTAGGAAAAGAAAACTACAGACCAAATTCCTCAAAAATCCTCACCAAATACCAACATACAGAATTCAGCAGCTATTATAAGGATTATACACCATGACCAAGTGGCACTTATCCCCAAAATGCAAGGGTAGCTCAACATACTAAAATTAATCAAGGTAATTCATCATAGTAATAGAATAATGGGTAAAACCATATGATCATCTCCATTGACGTAGAAAAAACATTTGACAAAATCTGACACTCTTTCATGACAAAAACACTCAATAAACCAGGAATAGAAGGGAACTTCCTCAACATGCTAAAGACCATATATGAAAAGTCCACAGTTATCATCATACACAGCGATGAAGGACTGAAAGCTTTTCCCCTAAGATCAAGAACAAGGCAGGGATGTCCGCTTTTGCCAATTCTACTCAACATAGTAATAGAACAATCAGGCAAAAAAAGAATAAAAGGCAACCAAATTGGAAAGGAAGATGTAAAGTTATCTCTTTTCAGAGATGACATGATCTTATATGTAGAAAATCTTAAAGAATTCACATCAAAAAACTGTTAAGAGCTAATTTGTGAATTCAGCAGTTACAGAAACACACAAAATAGGGTTGTGTTTCTATACACTAGCATGAACAACCCAAAAAAGAAATTAAGAAAACAATTCCTTTTATAATAGCATCAAAAAGAATAAAATACTTAGTATTAAATTTAAGCAAGGAAGTGAAAGATTTCTACACCAGAAACTATAAAACCCTGCAAAAAGAAACTGAACAAGACCTAAAAAAAAGGGAAAGCATCCCATGTTCATAGACTGGAAGACCTTATATTGTTAACACATATTATTGACACTACCACTCAAAGCAATATACAGATTCAGTATAATACCAATCAAAATCCCAATAGCATTTTTTGCAAACACAGAAAAACCCATCCTAAAATTTATAAAGAATATCAACGTATCTCAAATAGTCAAAACAATCTTTAAAAGGAACACAAATTTGGAGTATTCACATTTCTTGATTTCAAAACTTACTACAAAGCTACAGTAATCAAAACCTTGTGGTACTGGCAAAAGGACAGACATACAGACTAACAGAATAAAATAGCACAGAAATAAACTCTCACAAATGTGGTCAACTGACTGTCAACAAGTGTGTCAAGGCAATTTAATGGGGAAAGGACAGTCTTCAAAGAAATGGTGCTGAGAAAACTGGATATCCACATGCAAAAGAATGAAGTTGGATCCTTACCTTATAAACAAAAATTATCTCAAAATATATCAAAGAACTAAATTTAAGTGCCAAAACTGTACAATTCTTAGAAGAAAATGTATAGGCAACTCCTCATTATCTTGGATTCAGCAATGATTTCTTATTTAAGCATGGTACCAAAAGCACAGGCAACAAAAGAAAAAAATAAATTGGACTTCATTAAAAATTTTGTGCATCAGAGGACACCATAAGAGAGTGAAAAGACAACTCACAGGAGAAAATAATTGCAAATCATATACTGGATAAGGGTCTAGTATCCAGAATATCCAAAGAGCTCTTACAACTTAAAAAAAGAAAATCCAATTAAAAAATGGGCAAAGGACTTGAATAGACATTTCTCCAAAGAAAATCTATAAATGGCCATTAAACACACTTGAAAAAAATACTCTATTGAGTGTATTCATCAGTCATTAGGAAAATGCAAATCAAAACCACAATTAGGGACTTCCCTGACAGTCCAGTGGTTAAGACTCCACTGGAGGGGGCACGGGTTCAATCCCTGATTGGGGAACTAAGATTCCCCCATGCCGCGTGGTGCAGCCAAAAAAAAAAAAAAAGGTGCTGCAAGGATTCAGGAAAACAGAACCCCTGGTGGGCACATGAAATGGTGCAGCCACTATGGAAAACATTTCCGCAGTTGCTCAAAATGTTAAACACAGAATTTCTATGTGACCCAGCATTTCTACTACTAGGTATAGACCCAAAAGAACTGAAAACAGGTGTTCAAACAAAAATATGTACACCCATGTCCATTGCTGCATTATTCACAGTAGACAAAAGGTGAAAATAACCCAAGTGTCCATCAACAGATAACTGAATAAACAAAATGTGGCATATACTTATGTTATGGACTGAATTCTGTCTCCCCCAAATTCGTATGTTGAAACTCTTTAACTCTCAGTCCCTCAGAAGGTGACTGCATTTTGAGACAGGGCCTTTAAAGAAGTAATTTTTATTTTATTATTATTTTAAAAATTATTTATTTTTGGCTGCATTGGGTCTTCGTTGCTGTGCGTGGGTTTTCTCTAGTTGCGGCGAGCGGGGGCGACTCTTTGTTGCGGTGCGTGGGCTTCTCATTGCAGTGGCTTCTCTTGTTGCAGAGCATGGGCTCTAGGCGCACGGGCTTCAGTAGTTGTGGCTCGTGGGTTCTAGAGCACAGGCTCAGTAGTTGTGGCCCACAGGCTTAGCTGCTCCGCTGCATGTGGGATCTTCCCGGACCAGTACTTGAACCCGTGTCTCCTGCATTGGCAGGTGGATTCTTAACCATTGCACCACCAGGGGAGCCCAGTAATTAAGTTTTAATGAGATCATATGGGTAGGCTCTTCCAATCTGATTGGTGTACTTAAAAAAGAGGAAGAAACACCAGGGAGGTACAGCAAACAAAACAAGGTCATGTGAGGACACGAGAGAAGGCAGCCATTCACAACCTAGTAGAAAGGCCTCAGAGAAAACTAAACCTTCAAACACTTTGATCTTAGACTTTCAGCCTCCAGAACTATAAGAAATAAAATTTCTGTTGTTTAAACCACCCAATCTCTGTATGTTTTTATGGCAGTCCCAGCAAAATAACACAGCATACAACAGAATATTATTCAGCCATAAAAAGAAATGAAGTTATGATACATGTATGAATGAACCTTGAAAACATTGCACTAAATGAAATAAGCCAGATAAAAAGGAACTAATATAATTCCACGTATGTAGTATATCTAGAATAGGCACATTCAGAGAAAAAGAAAGTAGAATAGAAGTTACCAGGGGCTGGGAAAAAAGGGAGAATGAGGAGTTCTTGCTTAATGGGTATCTGTGTGGGATGATGAATAGTTCTGGAAATGGATAATGGTCATAGATGTACACACTCTGAGTGTACTTAATGCCACTGAACTGCACAGTTGTACATTAAAATATGGTTAAAATGATAAGTTGTATATTTTACAATTAAAAAAGACATCGTTAAGAAAGTAACAACATAAGCCAAAGATTGAGAGAAAATATTTGCACCACATACATCTGAGAAAAAACTTCTGTCCAGACAGTATAAAGAACTCTTACAGCTCCATAAGACAGACAACCCAGTTAAAAAACAGAAAGAGATCTGAATAGACAGTTTACCAAAGAAGATAAATTAAAAACTAGTAAATCACATGAAAAGTTGTTCAACATCACTAGTCATCAGGGAAATGCAAATCAAAACCACGAGATACCACCTCACACCTCAAAAATAGCTATAATAAAAAAACACAGACAATATGAAGTATGAAGAAAAACAACCTTATACTCTGCTGGTGAGAATGTTAAATGGTGCAGCCATTTTGGAAAACAATTTGGCAGGGTTTTTTTTTTTTAAGTTAAACATAAATTTACCATACAACCAAACAATTCCACTCCTAGGTATCTACCCAAGAGAAATGAAAACATAAACCTGCACAAAGGCTTGCACAGGAATGTTAACTGCAGCATTATTCATAATAGCCAAAATGTAAACACAAGCTAGTATCCATTAACTACTGAATGTATAAAACAAAATGTGATATATCCATGTAATGAAACACTATTTAGGCAATAAAAAGGAATGGGACGACTGGTACATGCTACAATGTGGATGAACTCAAAAATGTTGTGCTCAATGAAAGAAGTCAGATGTATAAGACTGTATACTGTATAATTCTATTTATATAAACTGTGCAGAAATGGCTAATCTATAGAGACAGAAAGTAGATCAGTGGGGATGAGAATGGAAATTGACTGCAAATGGACACAAAGGATCTCTTTGGTGTGATGGAAATGTTCTACAACTACACTGTTGTACGGTGGTGATAGTTGCATGACTGTATAAATTCAATGATAAATATTGAATTCTACACTTAATGGGTGAATTTTACGGTATATAAACTATACCCCTACAAAGCTGCTAATTAAAAGACTATTAGACTAATAATCAAACAGAGTATTAACACTGCCAAAAGTTGGTCTTCTGTCAAGTTTAGTAAAAAAGACAAAATTTTCAGGAGATTTAGTCCAAAAAAGACAACAGAAATAAATTAGGAACAAAGAAAAAGGTATAAAATTTTTTTTTTTTTTTTTTTTTTTGGCTGTGTTGGGTCTTCACTGCTGTGCACGGGAGTTTTCTAGTTGTGGTGAGCAGGGGCTACTCTTCGTTGCGGTGCATAGGCTTCTCATTGTGGTGGCTTCTCTTGCTGCAGAGCATGGGCTCTAGGTGTGTGGGCTTTAGCAGCTGCAGCATGCGGGCTCAGTAGTTGTGGCTCACAGGCTCTAGAGCGCAGGCTCAGTAGTTGTGGTGCACGGGCTTAGTTGCTCTGCCGCATGTGGGATCTTCCAGGACCAGGGCTCGAACCCGTGTTCCCTGCATTGGCAGGCGGATTCCCAACCCCTGCGCCACAAGGGAAGCCCTACAGTAAAAATTTTAAAGGCAAGAGAATACTATGAACAATTTTTTGCCAATAATTTAGAACATTCTGACAAAATGGACAGGTTTATGGAAAAATATGACTTACCAAAACAGACTCAGAAGAAATAGAAAATACCAGCAGTCCCAAACTATTTGAAAAACTGAAACAATAGTTAAAACCTCCCACCCCCATCCCCCCAAAAAAAATCAGGCATGGGCTTCCCAGGTGGCGTAGTGGTTGAGAGTCCGCCTGCCGAGGCAGGGGACACGGGTTCGTGCCCCGGTCTGGGAAGATCCCACATGCCGCGGAGCGGCTGGGCCCGTGCACCACAACTACTGAGTCTGCGCATCCGGAGCCTGTGCTCCGCAACGGGAGAGGCCACAACAGTGAGAGGTCCGCGTACCGCAAAAAAAAAAAAAAAAAAAAAAAAAAAAGCCATGAAAAGCTTTACATGAAAGTTCTACCAAATTTTTAAGATAGATATTGTACCAATATTGTATAAAATATTTTAGTGAATAAAAGAGAGAACAATCCTTAATTAAGTTTGTAAAGCCAATGGCAAACACAGACAAGAACAGCTTAGGAGAGTAAAATTACAGAATAATCTAACTCATGAACATAGAAACAAAAGTCCTAAACAAAATATTGGCAAACTAAATATAATCTTGTATAACATAGATAAATACATCATGACTAGGTTGGATTTACCTCAGGAATGCAAAGGTAGTCAAACATTACAAGGTCTTAAATGTTCTTCAATACATGAACAGAAAAAAAGAGAAAAATTGTATGATAACTTCAATAAATGCAGCGGAAAAAAGATGGTAAAATTAAATATTTCATTCATGATAGAAACTTTTGTAAAAGACCTAGAACTTCCTTAACTTAATAAATGACACCTACTAAAAACCTACAGTAAATGTCATTCTTAATAAAATGCCAGGAACATATTCTTTTGAAATCAGGAATAAGACAAGGATGCCACTATCCCCACTTCTACTCAACACTGTCCTGAAAATCTTAGTGCAATAAGCAAGAAAGAGAAATAAAAGGTATAAGGATTGGAAAAGAAGAGCAAAACTCATCATTCACGAAAACATGAAAGTCTGTATTAAAGACTCAAGAATCTATCATCAAATTAGTTTAGCAAATGGTTAGCTGTAAGATCAAAAAACAAAACCCAATGGACGCAACTAGAGATCATCATACTCAGTGAAGTCAGTCAGAAAGAGAAAGACAAATACCATATGATATCACTTATGTGTGGAATCTAAAATATGGCACAACTGAACCTATCTACGAAACAGACTCACAGACACGGAGAACTGACTTGCGGTTGCCAAAGGGGAGGAGGGGAGGGAAAGGGATGGACTGGGAATTTGGTGTTGGTAGATGCAAACTATTACATTTAGAATGGATAAACAACAAGGTCCTACTGTATAGCACAGGGAACTATATCTAATCTCTTGGGATAAACCATAATGGAAAAGAATGTTAAAAATAAGAACGTCTCTATGTGTACAACTGAGTTACTGTGCTGTACAGCAGAGATTGGCACAGCACTGTAAATCAACCAAACTTCAATTTAAAAAAAAAACAAACCAATTTTGACTTTGTATCCATCAACAACAGCTAGGAATGAAAAAGCCCAAGGAGATATAATAGCAACAAAATATAAAGTATCTGGGAATAAGTCTAACTGAAGTTTTCTAAGACCTTTATGGAGAAAAGATACAATCATCCTGAAACACATTTTTAAAAGACCTAATCAAATAGACAGCTTATATTTATAGAAAGGAAGATGCTATCATAAAACTATCAATTCTCCCCAAATTTATCTATAGATTCTATGCAATCCCCATCATAAGTCCAACAAGGTATTTGAAGAACTTGAAAAAACAACTTTAAAATTTATATTAAAGACTAAAAGGCCAAAAATAGCCAAGACACTTTGAAGAAGAAAAGGGTAAGGCTGACTTACCCTACCAGATATTCAAATTTATTAAGACTATCATTTTTAAGATAGCATGGTATTGGCCCAGGGATAAAGAAACTGATCAATGGAATAAAGAATACACAACTCAGAAACACACCCAAGCATAAATGGAAACAGGCAGTAATGCAGATCAGTAAGCAAAGGATAGATCATCTAATAAGTGGTGCTGGGACCTTTGGCTATCAATGTGGGGAAAAGGAAATTGGATCCCTACCACACATAAGAGTCAGTTTTCAATAGATTAAATAGTTATAGCAAACTTCTAAAAGTTGTAGAAATACAGGAGGATATTTTTATAATCTCACAGTAGAGAAGAATCTAAAAGCAAGACCCAAAAGCACTAATCATTTTTAAAAACTGGATAAAAATCACCAACATTAAAATTAAGAACTTCTGTTCAAAGGCACTATAGAGAAAGTATACAAATTTGGAGGAGAAACTCCAAAACACATAATGACAAATGATTTGTATACAGAAAATATAAAGAACTCCAACTAATCATTTTCATAAAAGACAAACTAATAGAAAAACAGATAAAAGCTATTGCACAAAGAGGGGAAACAAACAACAAATAAAGAAACCTATCGAAAGATATTTAGCCTCATTGGTAATAAGTGAGCTCACAAACTAAAACTAGAATAACATTTTATGTACACTGGACTGGCAAAAACTAAGAAATCTGATACCAAATTTAGATGGAAAGGAACACTGCGAGGAATTTACGTTGATGTAATCACACTTGTTCCAGTTGCATACACTACACTACCATCTAGGATTATACTTCTAGCTACAGACTCTAGAGAAAGTTCTGGACATGTGCACTAGAAGACATATAAAAGAACAGTCAAGGCAACACTGTTCAAATGAGCAAAAACCTTTTAACAATTCTAAGACCCACGGACAGAAGAATAGAAAACTTAAATTGTGCTGTATTAGTAAATGTAATATTATTCCACAGTGAAAATGAACCAAAGCTAAATCCATCAACATAGATGAATCTTAAAAACAAAATGCTGAGTTTAATAACAAGGGCTGGGTGTGGGGGGGGAGGGGGATGGGACAAGATGCAGAGTTCACACAGTATATCACTTTTATAAAGCTCAAAAACAATCCAATAATAACAAAAATAATGTGGCAAAAATTATTCCTTAAAACACCAAGGGAATTCAGGACAGTTGCTACATAGTAGGGGTGAGCAGGATAGTAAGACACTCACAGGTAGTATATATTCAACAGCAGTGTTGATAATGTTCTATTTCTGAGATTGGGCAAAGGGTTCACTAATGCATACTGTGTATCACAATTCACATGTCTGTTTCATATTTTCTTTTGTATGTGTCAAAAAAATCCCCACCAGTTTTTATTAAGTTATATAAACCTAATGTCCCAAGTGGAACTCCCTTGTAACTGAAGAGCACTAACTAAAACAATTAAAAGATCTCATATCCTTAATCTTCCACTGAGGAGCTATAAAGTTAGCCTTTTCCTACAGTGTGAGGCATCCACTTCTGCCACAAGCTTAGGTATACTTATTTGGGCCAAAGTTAATAAACATTTCAGATTTTAACCACTCCTCTTAGAGTCAATTCACATTTATATATAAATTTGTCTTCATCATATTGAGGTATTTTAGTCAGAAGCCTCACACTAACAATTTAGCTCTTGGAGGCTGGGTGGGGGGAGTCTACAATGAACAACCAGTTTTGTTTGTTTTTCACAGCTACCACCAACTCCAATCATTGATGAGAATCAGATCTCTAATTACAATCTTAACTGTTTCAGATCTAAAGACCTATAAATTAGTCTGCGGACACACCACCATGAACGCACCCGATCTCGTCTAAAAACCTATAAATTGCTTGTCTCCTCACAACAATGCATGAACAAGGTAGTGCTTGTCAGGTGAAAAAAACAGCATTTCATTCTCTAGAATTGAGGGGGTACATGTATAATTAATTAAAGCAGGGTAACCATAAAGTAAAAGAACATAAGCATTTTTTTTCAAACTCAGGGAAGCACAACTTCAAAGAATGTGACCTGGCTGAGAACACAGACAAAGCAACAGAATGAGGAGACCACAAATATAAGATGCAATTATACCAAAGGACAGTGATAACCACAGATCAGAAAACTCATGTGCAGAGTTTTACAAGGAGGCTTTGGGGGTGGTTATGTCTATACCTTTACTTACATTTAGATACTGTAACCACTACCAAACATATTCTCATTTGAAAAGCTAGAGGCTATACATATCAATACTGTACATTATACCTCTATAAGTTACAAAACAGAACTCTTTAAAAATCACAGCCAAGGGGCTTCCGTGGTGGCGCCGTGGTTAAGAATCTGCCTGCCAATGCAGGGGACATGGGTTCGAGCCCATGTGGGAAGATCCCACATGCCGCAGAGCAACTAAGCGTGTGCGCCACAACTACTGAGCCTGTGCTCTAGAGCCTGCAAGCCACAACTACTGAGCCCACACGCCACAATTACTGAAGCCCAAGTGCCTAGAGCCCGTGCTCCACAACAAGAGAAGCCACCGCAAAGAGTAGCCCCCGCTCACTGCAACTAGATAAAGACTGTGCACAGCAACGAAGACCCAATGCAGCCATAAATAAAGTCACAGCCAAAATGCCAAATACACACCAATTTTTGAGTAAAGACTCTTAGAAATTATTCTGCATCATTAAAAAAAAAGTTATGTATGTATGTGTTTATGTGCAAAATTAATTTACAAGAATATTTTGGACTTCCAAAGTTAAAATCAAGGAATACTAACTACTTAAATCAAACAACAGTAGGTCTTTCAATGGATGTAGTTTCTGAAGAATTTTGCTATGACTGGCAGGGATACAAAGGAAAAAAGCAAAAAACAAATAGATGGCCTCCACAATAAAAAGTGTGGTTCCAATATGTATTATAGCACAATATTACAACGATGAGAAGTTCAGAATGAAGTTCTGAATGAAGTTCAGAATGAAGTTTAAATTCTCAGTAAGTCATAAAAGCAAACCAAAGCTAAATACCTTATATTTACATGTCCAGTAACCTTGGTTATTATAAGAGATTTCCTTAAAGGAAATACGAACTCACAGGTATCCAATTGCAAAGAAAGGCTACCAGATAATGTTTCACATTAATTTCTTATGCCACTAAGAAATTTTGGATTGGGTTTTCAGGTTATCCCTTGCCACAAAAACTATTTATAATGTAGCTAAATGGCATATACATCTGCAATGAAAAATTTTAAATATTGTTACAAATACACAGAATTATACTAAAACAGCATTACAGATCAAATGGGTTTCTACTCGTTAGACTACAAAGAGAATCACCACTTTATTAAATCTTAAGGGGAAAACACAATGAAAAGGTACATAAATAGGCTAAAAATGTGCCATACTCTGTCCTTCTTCTTATGCCCAATCCTTTGTCCCTCCTAATCCACCATCAGGGGACTGGTCAAGTTGAGGTCTCAATACAAATAAATGTGTAGGACTAGATTCCTCCTCATCACCTTTTCAAACCAAAGAGTCTCTCTCTCTCTCTCTCTCTCTCTCTCTCTCTTTCTCTCTCTCCCTCTCTCTCTCTCTCTCTCTCCCTCCCCTCCCTCCCTCTCTCTCCCTCCCTCCCTCCTCCACCCCTTTTCCCCATCCCCCACCCCCCAAGACAGTCAAAGTTTTTAAATTTAAATCAACACTAAAGGTTTCTTTGCAAAACAAACTAAATGTGTTCAAGCACCCACACCTGAAAGAGGACAATTCTTTCTCTCTGAATTCTGGAGGTACAGCTGGACTGTATGAATGAGACTTACACGGCAGTGTTGGGAGAGAGGGTCATTCATTCTGTCCGTTTCACGTTTCAGGGGAAAGGCAGGGCAGAGGGCCACTCCTAGCTTCTCTTTTCCCCCTTATCCATCCCCAGTTGAGGGGATAAAATTCTGGTGACAGACATTGCTGCCAAACAGCAGAGAAGATACAGTCTGCTCTACTTTTCTAATAGGCAGGTCATTTCCTCTGCACCCCTCTGCCCCCCACCTCCACAGGAAAGGCCTGCTGTGCTAGTGACTAGCTGGATACATTTAATTCAGTTGAAGAATTAGGAGGCACACTGCACCCAAAGGCATGTCTTTCAACCCAGATTTCATGAGTATGATGTTTTGAGGTCCTATTTGTCTGTGTCCGTATCTTTTTCTCAACTGATTCCAAACACAGATGGGCTGATAAACAGGTGTTCTCCCCAAACCCCCAAAAGTCAAGTTTTTATAAGTTGAAAGGTGTCTTATTGCTTCAGATATACTGGAAATATTAAAAACTATGTTTTCTAGTTCAGGTTTGTTTTTTTTTTTTCATTCTGTGACACATTTTGTCAGTATATATAAGGAATAGGGAATGGTAGTGATAATCCATCTTTCCCCCATTAAAGTCACTCTCCACTCCAAATCAACACTATGTTCACATACGCAACCATCTACACACACAGAGATACAAACACACTATCTTCCATTCTCTCCACTAACTTGTGTCCACTCTTCATAACAAAAAGAAATTGAGAAAATCTGTTGTACCAGTTAAGAAACAGCACTAGCTGAGAAACAGCAGTTCAATGTTTCTATATTGCTGAAAACATAAAGAAAAAAAGAGACACACCAAGAAAAAACTGATGCGGGGATTAGAAGAGAAAGAGGAAGGAAGAAAAAGGGCCAAGCCTTCTCTTTAGTGGTTTTTATAATAAAGGTTGATGAATGGCTCTTGATTGTTAATACCTGTTAATACTTGCTTCACTTATCTGTGTCTGTTTCATTTTTCTAAGATTTCTTCATTTCTTTTACCGCACTGAAAGAGTTACAGATGATATAAGAGAGTCAGACCTCTTGCATACTACACCTTATTAAAGGATAAAGCTAACCAAAAAGGGGCAAAACTTACTCACACCATGTAAGTTCTCTGCTCCTCATTTCTAAAGTAGAATCTCCAGTACTTGGGACTTTAAGAATTGGCAAACCTACTTATATATCTGAGTAAAAGACATTTAAACTCCATATTTTCTCAGATTGTGGAATCTGACACAGCTACAGAAAACTCTGACTACCTAATCCTGAACCTTCTTACTGCCAACAATACTGTCACCTCTAACAAAACAAAACAAAAAACACTGTTTTTGCCTAACATTTACATATATATGACTATTTTAACATTTTAGATTCATCAGATAAATTCTAATCATCACTTAAATGTAGTTGTACATTAAAAAGAGGTTAGAATACTTTTCCAAACAGGAAAAAATTCAACTTTAATCAAGAGAGTAAAATCAGCTTGAAAAACTAGAAATCATAATCTGATCTTCAAACTCTGTCTCAGCAGAAGTTGGACCTCTGAAAACACAGCAGCTTCCTGGACTTCGTACTTAAGTTTCCCCAAAGTATAACAGAAGGCCAAAAATAAAACATTATCTAGTGAACATGGAATGCCACAGTTGACTACATAATTAATTCAAAGAAGTATAAGTACTGTCTCTTTAAAACGCGGTACTTTGGCTACCCTTGAGTATTTTGGATTAAAGATCTGGCATGAAGATTACTTACATTCTTTCCAAACCTCAATCATTTTTCACTTGAAAAAGACTTTCAGCTGACTATATGCAAAAAAAAAAAAGTGGTTTTTTTGCTTTGTTTTGCTTTTTGCCAGATAGGTTTTTTTTTAATTCCAAGAATTTTCTTTTTCAGGTCATTTCTGGATTTTATCTTTGTCATTATTACAAATCCTAAAAATCAAAAAATAATAGAGAATTTTATTTAATACACACTGCTTAATTAACCTAAGTATTGCCATAGATCAGGACTATCAGAAAAGGACAGAATTCAGTATCATTTATTCTTTGTCAAAAAACCCCAGAATTTCAATGCTGAAAGTAAGGTTATAATTTTTTTTAAGTACTTCAGAGCTGCCAGGGGCCTCAGACAGTAACCAAGTCAAAGGTTCGTCATCAAGAATCAGTGAACCTGGGACTTCTCTGGTGATGCAGTGGTTAAGAATTCGCCTGCCAGTGCAGGGGACACGGGTTCGAGCCCTGGTCCGGGAAGATTCCACATGCCGCAGAGCAACTAAGCCCGTGCGCCACAACTAACTAAGCCTGCGCTCTAGAGCCCGTGCGCCACAACTACCGAGCTCACGTACCACAACTACTGAAGCCCATGCACCTAGAGCCCGTGCTCTTCAACGAGAAGCCACTGCAATGAAAAGCCCACGCACCACAACAAAGCGTAGCCCCCACTTGCCGCAACTAGAGAAAGCCTGTGCGCAGCAAGGAAAACCCAACGCAGCCTAAAAAAAAAAGAATCAATGAATCTACATGAACGGCTAGAGGAGGTCCATGAGCCTCCTCAAACTATATGCACAATTTGAAGTAAATGATGTACTCATGAACATTTTTCTTGGGCAATTGTCTATAGCTTTCATCAAATGCTCCAACTATTCAGTGTGCCACCCCACCACCCCCAAGAAAGGTTCACGAGCCATTTCCCAAGGTCACATCAATAGTAAGTGTTGGAGCCAGATCTCTTCACACAGTTCCTCTTCTTTTAGGTCACATCAATAGTTAAGCACTGGAGCCAGATCTCTTCGCACAGTTCCTCTTCTTTTTAATCACACTTATCTTGTTCATGTCCTCCACAGAACAATCAAGACACAAGAGCTTCACAACTATGCCTATTCTCTTTCATCCTACACATTGCCAAAATGCTTCTTGATATTCATTTAAACAGTTCAAATACATAAATTATTTTCTTCTTTCTCCTGTGTTCACGTCAGCAAGTTACCTTATGGTATGTCTTATTTCTTTTAGTAAATAAATTTCAGGCAATATCTTATTGATAGAGATCTTTTTATTCTTTTGTTGCATGGGAAAACACAATTGAATACAATTAAGGGGGGGAAGGTAATTATAAAAATATTCTTGCTTTTCTGCTACATACTAATTACATCATGT
Source organism: Neophocaena asiaeorientalis asiaeorientalis (assembly GCF_003031525.2). NCBI lineage: Eukaryota > Metazoa > Chordata > Mammalia > Artiodactyla > Phocoenidae > Neophocaena > Neophocaena asiaeorientalis. The sequence goes on from NW_020172664.1 coordinate 50,488, forward strand.
ATCAAAGGCCTCATGAAGAGGAACTCCGTTGCTCTAAGCCTAGTGTAGTACCTAAGACATTCAGAGGAAAGCCAGAAACCGCTAGAACAAAAGAGGAAGGATACAGTTAAGAATGTTTAGGAACATGAGCAGTAACAAGGAACAACATCAGCAAAATATGAGCAACATATTCCAGTCACCAGGAGGTAAGACATCTTTTAACCTCTAAGAGCAAGTTTGGGGGACTTCCCTGGTAATTCAGTGGTTAGGAATCGGCGCTCTCACTGCCATAGCCCTGGGTTCAATCCCTGGTCAGGGAATTAAGATCCTGCAAGCTGCGCAGCGTGACCAAAAAATTAAAAAAGAGAGAAAGCTGGGAAAGAAAAGCAAGATAACAGATAATGATGAATAAAATTAACCACATGTGAATACTTATCCATTAATGCCTCTTATATAAATAAAACTATGTTAGTGTTTTTGTTTACAATAAAAGATATCTTTTCATGTATTTAATCTTCATAATCAATACACGGTTCTGGGGGGGTGATAAAAATGTTCTAAAATTGTGGTGATGGTTGCGCAACTGTGAATTGAGTAAAAATCACTGAACTGTACACTTTAAATGGACGAGTTGTATGGTATGTGAATTATATCTCAAAAAAGCTATTTTTTTTAAGTGAAAAAAAATCAAAAGTGACAATATGTATAAAGAAAAGTAAGACCAAGTGGGATGTATTTCAAGAACACAAGGCTCATTCAATACTCAAAAGTCAATCAATGGAATAATAGCATCAATAGTGAGTCATCTGGACAGAGAGGGGTAGGATGATGGAAGAGTAAGACGCAGAGATCACCTTCCTCCCCACAGATACATCAGAAATACATCTACATGTGGAACAACTCCTACAGAACACCTACTGAACGCTGGCAGAAGACCTCAGACCTCCCAAAAGGCAAGAAAACTCCCCACGTACCTGCATAGGGCAAAAGAAAAAAGAATAAACAGAGACAAAAGAATAGGGATAGGACCTGCACCAGTGGGAGGGAGCCGTGAAGGAGGAAAGGTTTCCACACACTAGAAGCCCCTTCGCGGGCAGAGACTGCAGGTGGCGGAGCTGGGGAGCTTCGGAGCCGCAGCGGAGAGCACAGCAACAGGGGTGCGGAGGGCAAAGCGGAGAGATTCCCGCACAGAGGATCAGTGCGGACCGGCACTCACCAGCCTGAGAAGGTGGTCTGCTCACCTGCCGGGGTGGGCGGGGCTGGGAGCTGAGGCTGGGCTTCGGTAGGAGCGCAGGGAGAGGACTGGCGGCGTGAACACCGCCGCCAGTCGGTGGGGTTAGTGCACCATGGCTAGCCGGGAGGGAGTCCGGGAAAAAGTCTGGACCTGCCAAAAGGCAGGAGACTTTTTCTTCCCTCTTTGTTTCCTGGTGTGCGAGGAGAGGGGATTCAGAGCGCTGCTTAAAGGAGCTCCAGAGATTGGCGCGAGACGCGGCTAACAGTGCGGACCACAGAGACGGGCATGAGATGCTAAGGCTGCTGCTGCCACCACCAAGAAGCCTGTGTGCAAGCACAGGTCACTCTCCACACCTCCCTTCCAGGGAGCCTGTGCAG
>NW_020172664.1:52220-52599 GCF_003031525.2 Neophocaena asiaeorientalis asiaeorientalis
TAGTGAGTGTGTATGTGTATGCTTCTGTGTAAGATTTTGTCTGTATAGCTTTGCTTTCACCATTTGTCCTAGGGTTCTATCCGTCCGTTTTTTTTTACTTAAAAAAAATTTTTTTTCTTAATAATTTTTTTAATTTTAATTGTTTTATTTTACCTTACTTTATTTTCTTTTATCCTCTTTCTCTTTCTTTCTTCTTCCTTCCTTCCTTCCTTTCCTTTCCTTCCTTCCTTCCTTCCTTTCCTTTCCTTTCCTTTCCTTCCTTCCTTCCTTTCCTTTCCTTCCTTCCTTCCTTCTCTCCCTTTTATTCTGAGCCATGTGGATGAAAGGCTCTTGGTGCTCCAGCCAGGAGACAGTGCTGTGCATCTGAGGTGGGAGAGCC
>NW_020172664.1:52899-192295 GCF_003031525.2 Neophocaena asiaeorientalis asiaeorientalis
ACTACGAACCTGCAGCCTGCAAAAAGGAGACCCCAAACACAGTAAGACAAGCAAAATGAGAAGACAGAAAAACACACAGCAGATGAAGGAGCAAGATAAAAATCCACCAGCCCTAACAAATGAAGAGGAAATAGGCAGTAAACCTGAAAAAGAATTCAGAATAATAATAGTGAAGATGACCCAAAATCTTGAAAATAGAATAGAGAAAATGCAAGAAACATTTAACAAGGACCTAGAAGAACTAAAGATGAAACAAGCAATGATGAACAACACAATAAAACCAATAAAGATGTTTAAAAAATTACAAAAAAAGTCAATCGATGGACACACCACTGTAAAACAATTATACTCCAATAAAGATGTTTAAAAAAAATAGTCAATCAATGTAATTCACCATCTTAACAGTCTAAAGAAGAAAAAACACATGATCCTATCAACTTATGCATTTAATAATACCCTAAATCCATTCTTGATTAAAATAAATAAACAGAAAACTAGGACTAGAAGTTCTCTGGCCTAGTTAAGGGCATCTACAAAAATAACCTACAGCCAACATCATACTTAAATGTGAAAGACCAAATGTGTTGAAGATTGGAAACAAGGTAAGAATGTTTGCTCTCATCACTCCCCTCAAAATCATAATGAAAATCCTAGCCAGTACAGTAAGGGAAGAAAAATAATTGTTTCAGATTGGAAAGGGAAAAATTAAATTTTTGCTATTTGCAGACAACACTATTGTCTACATAATCAATCCCATGGAATCCACAGAAAAGCTCCCAGAGATAGAACTAAGTTTACCAGGGTTACAGGGTATAAGGCAAACAAAAATCAGTCGTATTTCTATATAGTACTAGCAGTGAATAATTAGAAACTGAAATTTTAAAAAATATATTATTTACAACAGCTCCAAAAAATATTAAATATTTAGATATGAATCTAAGAAAACATGAGCAGGATGTGTATGCTGAAAGCTACAAAACTCTGATAAAGGACATTTAAAAAGACCAAAATTATAAACAGAGAAATATACTGTGTTCCAGGTATGGAAGATTCAACACAGTAAAGATGTTAATTCTCCCCAAGTTAATTAACAAAGATTATCTGTAAATATAGATAAGCTGATTCTAAAATTGATGTAGCAAGGCAAAGGAAGTAGAATAGCCAAAACGATTTTGAAAATTTATCTAGTTGTCATTTTCTGCATTAGAATGTGAGCTCTACGAAGTTGCCACTGCATTAGACTGTGAGCTCTGTGTTCACCATTGTATCCTAGTGCTGTGCTTGCACACATTAATGAAAGTCTGCTAATTTGGGGGCTACAGAGAAAAAAAGAACTGCTGTCCTCAAATTAGCTGTCTTATCCCTTTATGGCTGCTATAACAACAACAACAAAAAAAAACATAGATTTGGTGGTTTATAAACAAAAGAAACTTCTTTCTCACAGTTATGGAGGCTGGGGAAGTTTAAGATCAAGGCGCTGGCAGATTCAGTGTCTGCTAAGAGATGGCTTCCTGGTTCACAGACTGTAGTTTTTTCGCTGTGTCCTCACATGGCAGAAGGCACAAGAGAGCTCTCTGGGCCTCTTTTATAAGGGCACTAATCCCATTCATGAGGTCTCCACACTCATGACCTAAGCACCTGCCAAAGGCTCCACCTCCAAATAGTATCACACTGGGGATCAGGTTTCAACATATGAATTTTAGGGGGGACACAAACATTCAGTCTATAACACTAGTCTAATGGAAGAGTGCAGTCTGGGGAGCTATTATTTCCATGAAGCTTTCTCCCCATAAGCCATTTCTTCTATAAATCATTCTCTCCTTATACTTTTCACTTTCTATCTTAAATAGTGATCTGAATGCTACTTTTAAACTATAAGTGCATTAAGAAGAGGATTTGTATAACTTTCACAGTACCCCACATATAAGGTATTTAAACACTCAGTAAATTTTTATTTTTTAAACTAACACAATAAAAATTGGCTGTCTTTATTTTGGCATACAGTCCTACAAGTTTTACCACATGTATAGATTTGTGTAACTACCACCACAGTCGAGTTAATGAACACTTGGATCACCCCGAAAAAACTCCATCATGTTACCTCTTTGTCGTTACCCCTCCCTCCACTGGCAACCTCTGTAAAGCACTGAAATGAGCCGGAAGATGGACTTACAAGCCAGGTTCAGTGCCAGAGGAATAAATATTGCTTCCGTCATCTCACGCTCCCTGCTAGTATCAACATCGTAAGCATTTATGTTTGCAATGTGATCATCACTGGCTTTACCAGAAAGGCTTTATTCTAGCTCCTTCTTTTCCTGCTATACAGTCTGTGCTCAAATATGCTTGTTGAATGAACAAGGGAGGATTCAGACAAAGAGAAAATTAGAGGAGGAGAATGACATATATCTCATTCTGGCTAGAATAAACTTCAAAGCACAAGCAGAAAAGAATAGAGCATTTCATTTCTTGCCCCCAAATCCTTAAACCTCTCTAATATCTATGGAAAAGTTTTAATTTTTTATCCTAGCATTAAAGACTCGTTATAATTTGGACCCAAATTATTTTTCCAACATTATTTCCTACTACCCTTTTTACAACTAGGAGAAATACATGTGGCTTTAGCATACCTGCAACCCACTCCCCACTTCGACAGTGCCTTTGCCCCAATCCTGACTGAAGCAGTAGCCCAAAGTGGCCATATTTGCATCTCATGGTCTTGACCCTCAGTCAGTACTGATTAAATTGGACTGCTGATAAAACATGGACAAATTCATATGTAGGCTGAGACAATCAGATTCCCAGGATTTTTAAACAGAAGACTTAGAGATCAAGTCAAATGACGGTAAATGCTTGAACTGATAAATCATGTACAGTTGGGACAGCTGTATAGGGCTTTTGCAGGTAGAAACCATGCACTAAACAGCCTAGAGGCAGAAAAGAGATGAGAAAAACCAAGCATCCCCCGAAAGGCAGAGAAACCATTATTCCAGGTACTCTGCAGCCCGGGTATACTTTATTTTCTATCTTCAGAATGTACACAAGATGCCTACTACACGCCTACAATAAATCCTCCTTCACTTAAGGTAGCTTAAGTTGGCTTCTGTTCCTTAAAACTAATTAACTCTAACATATTAACCAAACTGTACTCTTTTTCACACATTCCCTGCTTTCTTGCCTCTATGCTCTGGATAGCCACATATACATCTTACCTTTTATAGTAAAAACTAAGTTGGTAACACATACTTAGAACTGTAATATACCAAATTTAAAACATTTCTAATATGGGGATATATGTATACATATAGCTGACTCACTTTGTTATACAACAATGTAAAGCAATTATACTCCAATAATGATGTTAAAAAAACCCAAAACATTTCTACTTTTGTGCATCAAATGACACTATCAAGAAAGTATAAAGACAAGCCATAGAATAGGAGAAAATACATAATTTGTTTCACTAATTAGACAAGCAAAAGAAAATATTTTACTTCACAAGTAGAAAAAGTATACTTCAAAACTGTCAATGGCATTAAGGCAATACTTATAAAGTTCAACATTTCTTTTACATTATAACATTGCCGGTTACAGATGCTGTATTATGGATTTTCCCACAACCTATATAAGTCAGTCCTTTAAATATGGACTGTTTTGCAAACACCCTGTTAAAAAGAGTTGTAGTCTTCACCAAAATTGATACAGCTGTGCCTACTCAAAGATGACCAAATTCAACGGTGACAGACCGCCAAGTCACTGACTTTATTTAATCCTTCAGAAGAGTACCAGAGGTGAAATCATTTATGCTTGTTTACACTAACCTCAACTATTTACACATTATGTGTCTAAATAATTTGCCTGGGCATGAATCTATTACATCTAGAATATTAGAGTACTTACTATAGTTAACATACAAGTGAACTTGCTTAGTTGGCTTCCTAATGTATTTCAGCTACAACTCCCCTTCAACGTTCAATTCTTCAGTCCTATCTTACGTTGGCCCAGCTGATTTCTCTCCTACAGAAACATCCCTCAGAGAAAGGTACCAAAAATACTTTGAGAAATGATACTATTACTTCCAAAGTGATCACTCCAAAGGTTCCAATCATTTGAGTATATAAGTTCTTGCACTTTTTAAAAAGTTTTTAATCCAATAAATCTTTGTGTTCCTATATATGGCTCCATATATATGGTTCATATATATGGCTCTATGTCTCTTTGCAAAGACAAAAGAGCAAAAAAGACGTTTCATATCTGCAGAGAGTTTGCATCTTAGTAGAAAAGACACATACATACAAGTAATTATGGAAGTCTCAATACTTTGTCTTTACCTCACTCAATCCTCAAAAATGGGTGATGGGTATACTTCCTCCATCCACTTTTATGAAGCAATGTATAGAACTTGTGCATTGGACATACAGACTTGATTTTACCACTTTATTCTCTCAGGGTTTTCCCTGAAATCGTTTCCCTTCTGCTCCACAACAACTACAAACTACTAGGTATAAAATAAATAAGATACAAGTATGTAGGGTACAGTACAGGGAATATAGCCAATATTAATAACTTTATTTATTTTTTATAAATTTATTTATTTATATATCTATTTTTGGCTGCGTTGGGTCCTGGTTGCTGCGTGTGGGCTTTCTTTAGTTGTGGCGAGAGGGGGCTACTCTTCCTTGCGGTGCGCGGGCTTCTCATTGCGGTGGCTTCTCTTGTTGCGGAGCATGGGCTCTAGGCGCACGGGCTTCAGTAGTTGTGGCACACGGGCTCAGTAGTTGTGGCTCGCGGGCTCTAGAGCTCAGGCTCAGTAGTTGTGGCGCATGGGCTTAGTTACTCCGCGGCATGTGGGATCTTCCCGGACCAGGGCTTGAACCCGTGTCTCCTGCATTGGCAGGTGGATTCTTAACCACTGCACCACCAGCGAAGCCCTATAGTAACTTTAAATGGAGTACAATCTATGTTGTACACCTGAAATTAGTATAATACTGTAAATCAACTATGCTTGAATTTAGGCGGGGGGGAAACTGGCCTAACAACTATTCTGGCTCTTTTCTCCCCTCATCAAATTCCTTACAAAACATGGTAGACATAATTTTTCACATCACCCTCCATTTTCGTATCATCCCACTTCCCTCAGAAACAAAAATCAGATTCAAAGTTTACCTTCATTAAAGCTTCACAAAAAAGCTACTGGTCTAAGCATATGTCACTGAATCTGTTAGCTACCCCTTCTGACAGGGACTGAATTTAATGTAGTTTACATGAATAATCTGGATATCACACTTTAATAAAGAGCCTGACAAGTACAGGTAAACTACCACAAATGTATCCAAGCCCCAGTTTCTCAAGTCCCAAAACATCTGCTACACTGCTACAAGAGTCACTGTTCTAAAATGCAATCCTAAGCATGTTGCCCTTGTTTTAAAAACCCATCGAACGGTCCTATGGACTGCCAACTCTCACAGAATCTATTCAAAATGCTTAGTTCTGTCACATAAACTCCCTCATAATTTAGACCCAACCTTTGTGCCTCGGTTTTTGACACTCTACCTCACCTGCCCTACGGTGAGGTCATACTAATAAGTCTCTACAGTTCCAAAAGTGCTGTGCTATTTCATGTATAATTCTGCCTATGCTGTTGTATGCCTGTACTGGCTTCACCCTCATTCCAATCCAAACCCTCCTCATTGGTATTAAAAAAACAACAAAAAACCAAGCATTTATGTCTCATCTACTGTGAAGAGTTCCCTAACATCTCATCCCAAAGTTAATCACTCCTTCTTCAGTGCTGCTAATGTACCTTTGCATTTTCTTTTATAACACTAATCAGGTAATATGGTAAGTACTGATTTATATGACTCTCCCATCTTAAGTTTGTTAATAAAATATTTTTAATCTAATTTCCTTAATGTCTCATATATATATATATATACACACACATATATATGTATTAAAAATGGGGCTCAGTAGCATCTGTTGAAAGAATAAATGGTAAGAAAATCATAAACTAGCTCATAAGAATTGTATATGCTTAGCTGAGAGGATCCAAAAACAAAAAAAAGATTCAGTAGCAATCTTATGAATTGTAATTATGTAAAAGAACTGACTTGTTCTTTGTGGCTTTAAAGGGCAAATTAGGACCAGGAACATTACAAAGAGATACACTGTGCTATGACATAAAGAACCTTCTAACAATTAATACCCTCAATAGGCTGCATTGAGGAAATTGAGCTCCTTGTTAGTGAAAAAATTGAAGCAGAGGCTAAACCACATCTATTAGGTGCCTAAACTCTCTAAAGAGGCAAACACTTAGCGCTAGGGTTGTTGTTATTTTTGTTTTGTTGACATTTTGCTCCTCTGACCACCTAGAAGTACTTCCTGAATTGAAGGTATACATGATAGAACCTATCTTCTCCTGACCAAGGTAACTGTCTTTTTTTCCACTGGGTGTTATGACGTTTCCATCAAATGGACAACTAAATCAAAAGATTTTGGTGGTCTCATACAAGAGCAAAACAATCTTACCTCCTCATTAAAATGCATAGCTAGTTATTATTTTAATCAAGAACATTTTATAGTGGTTACCTTCTAAAATTTTTTCTTCATGCAGTATAATTCTCAGTTATTTTATTAGTATAACCAATTTTGAAAGTTAATCCCTGTCCTAGTACTGTATTCTCGACAGCATTAATGTGCTTCTGGAAGTATATCACAAAGATGGACATCACCCTCTAGTTATATGTGCAGTTATTGTGCTGGTTACCCTATATAATAATTGTCTATCAAAAGCTTTATATTTTAAAAAATTATTTATTTATTTATTTTTTGCGGTACGCGGGCCTCTCACTGTTGTGGCCTCTCCCGTTGCGGAGCACAGACTCCGAACGCGCAAGGCTCAGCGGCCATGGCTCACGGGCCTAGCCGCTCCGCGGCATGTGGGATCTTCCCGGAGCGGGGCACGAACCCGTGTCCCATGCCTCGGCAGGCGGACTCTCAACCACTGCACCACCAGGGAAGCCCCAAAAGCTTTATTTTATTAGTCTTTAGATAACAAATTTTAGTGCTCAACACCCAATTAAGAATCACAACAAACCTTCTGTTTTCCAAACAACACCCAACCCCCACTGGTACTAATTTTAGGTAGTACCAATGAAGTTAAAAAGTCAATTCAGCAGGGGTGGGGTGAGGAGTGTCAAGGACCATGTAAGCAAAAAAGCAACTTAAATTTTATCACTTTTCAAAAACACAGAAACTACTTATTCAATTGAGACCTTTTACCGATTTAAAACTTTAATAACTTACTTCAAAACTTAAATTTCTACACAATATATCTTCCTGATAATGAACAATTTTCTTCTCATGGGTGAGAGATTTAAATTGTTTACTAGATTTACCATGGTGCTTGTAGGAGAAGTTTGCCTTTTAGCACTTGAACTCAAGTAAGAATACATTCTGTAAAATTGTATATTGCATTTATCTTACACTTTGATACATGCACTTTTTAATACATGAATCTATCATACTAACAACCTAAACTTTTAAAGTCTAAATTAAACCTGATATACACAACCTGTCATTAAAAAATATTTCTGTTGCAGGATATAACCTGTTAAGAAGCCATGAGGGGATGGGGATACTAGGGAAGTTAAGAAGAAGAGGCACAGCAGCTATCTTTAAGAAGTTGCCAGAAACATCCACAAGACATTGAAGTAAGCAGAATAGAAAAATAAATATGTAAATAATCTGTGCCAATACTCTGAAGCCCACAGGCCAAAGTACAGAGCTAACTTCCAGCTAACATTTATTCTCTCCAGAAATTTTTCTCTATACAAACCTCTTCAAACTCATTCTCTAACAGTCTCTCTCTAACAGAACCTCCACACCCTCCCAATTTTATCTTCTTTCTTACCACCTTAACTGGAATAGTATAGAAACAAAGTATTTATCTTTAGTTTTATTTTATATTCCCTGTCCTGCTTTTAGAAAGCAGGTAATATGAGCATTTTATGTTTTTCTAATAATGACAACAAAAACCAATAAACTGTTATAGTCTTTGAATAACTTTTCCCTGGGACAGCACAGAAAAGTATTTCCCGTCCTAGACTAGAAAATGACTACAAACAGTCTAGATGAAAACCAGATTTGGAAATTCTAAATAATGCCCAGGGTATGACGGGGAGTTGTATATTACAGTATTGGGGAAAATATGAGAACACAGCACAGAATTTGATTTCAAAACTATCATGTTCAGTTCCAAACTTAAAATGTTTTAATCTGTGTGAGGTTAGAGACGGGCAGAAGGAAATATTTTTTAACCAAGAAATGTATCCCAAAGTAAAATTCATATTAAAAAGAAACTGAAAAGCAAAATTCAAAGGTAAATTAAACGCATTACCAAGTTTACTCTCAAACTAGCTCTAAGTAGGAACGTAACTTATAGCTTGGTTTCCTAGGTAAACTTCTCTTAATTGCAGGAAAGAGCCTGCTGAAAACCCAGACAGTCACATGGTTTTTCATCTCTTTCTTGTTCTGGCCACAGAAATAAGAAGTGCAAGAAAGGCTGAAGCAGCAAATTCTGGAGGGGAATAAGCCATGTACAACATGCAGGAGTTTTTCTTAAAGGCATGGAGAAGAATTACAACTACCCAGCAGGAAGACAGGAAATTAATACCCTTTTTGATAAACTATAAATAAGGAGAAGTAAAGTTATGACTCCATGTTGAAGAGACCTGAGTAAGGTTTTGTGAGTTAAAGTTTTTCACAGAACATGTAAGCATGGCTATCTAAACTACATAAAATGAAAGCAAAAGACCTTTCCCACTAATAAAGAGGAAACTAAGATTTAATTAGGTAGAGACAGTTTCTTAACCTAGTGAAAGTTAGCAAAATACTTCTACATTTGTTTTTTAAAAATTATTAATTAATTAATTTTTTGGCTGTGTTGGGTCTTCGTTTCTGTGCGAGGGCTTTCTCTAGTTGCGGCAAGCGGGGGCCACTCTTCATCGCGGTGCGCGGGCCTTTCACTGTCACGGCCTCTCTTGTTGCAGGGCACAGGCTCCAGACGTGCAGGCTCAGTAGTTGTGGCTCACGGGCCTAGTTGCTCTGTGGCGTGTGGGATCCTCCTAGACCAGGACTCGAACCCATGTCCCCTGCACTGGCACGCAGATTCTCAACCACTGCGCCACCAAGGAAGCCCCTACATTTGTTTTTATACCTGTTCTCTACTTTATCTCTATTTATACTCACCAATTACATAGTACCTAAACATGACCCAATTTTAAATCAATACAGCAATCTAAACTATAAATGTTATGTTGTACCTTCTTTCAGTTATTACCTGAGGAGACCTGCCTATCGATAATTTCAGCTGACACCTGAACAACGCAGGGACTACGGGGACCTACCTTCCACACAGACAAAAATCCCAGTATAATTTTACAGTCTGCCCTCCTTACCTGTGGTTCTGCATCCAGGGATTCAATTAACAGAAGACGGTGTAGGACTGTAGTATTTACTATTGAAAAAAATCCACATATAAGTGGACCCACGCAGTTCAAACCCCTGTTTTTCAAGGGTCAAATGTATTTCATTAATTCTAGTGTGGGAACCACCTGCATCAGAATCACTTGAGAATCTCTGTTAAATACGTGGATTCGTACGAGGCCCCACCCAAGACCTACTAAATCTAAAAGGGGACTCAAGGAATGTGCATTCTTAACTCCCCACAGCCCCACACCACAGGTGATTTTAAGCACTAACGTTTAATGATTACCGTCCTAGGGTCTAAGCAACTAGCAACCACCACTCCCTGGGGACAACGTTTAGTGTAGCTAACAGGGTTCCTAGGAATAAATAAGCCACCTCAGAAAGGATTGGCTTTCCCTTTCTGAATAATACATTCATAGATGGGTAACAGCTGTATCATCTCAAAATCTCCAAATGTCTTCACTTTTCCTCAAAGCTTTCCTACCACAAAATACTAAGTATGAAATGTATGAGTAAGCCAAGTTAAACATTTCATGAATTTAAACTTACAAGGTTGTTTCTGCCTGTCGTAAAAGTTCCTTAAAACAATAAAAGATGCAAACATTTTAATCTTTCTCAACATTCCCTCCTTTCAGTTTCTTCTCAGATCTGCTTTTTAGGCAAAGCTTCACTACTTCTGGAAATTTTATATCACTACACCAGAGTCCATTTTGACACCCATCCAATCCCAATACAAATTATTTTAAAATCTGCTACAGAAACTGTGCAATGTTTCTTCAGGGAGTACACAAAAAATTCATTCCAGTCTCTCCCTTTCTTTAAACCAGTTGATTTCAGTGATGAAGTTGGGGAAGGGACTGTGGAGGTCTTCTGTGGTATGAATAACATTTGAATCCTCACTATATACCAAATAATAAATACAAGGCGCTTAGTATATTATCTCATTTAACCCTCATGACAATCCCATGTGATAGGTATCACTATTACCCCCATTTTATGGATGAGTTGCCTAAGGTCCAGAGAGGTCAAGTAACTTGTCCATAATTGCACAGCTAGTAAGCATATTCAAAGCCAGGCAGTCCAACTCCACAACCAGCATCTTTTTTTATTTTTTCGCGGTACGCGGGCCTCTCACAGTTGTGGCCTCTCCCGTTGCGGAGCACAGGCTCCAGACGCGCAGGCTCAGCGGCCATGGCTCACGGGCTCAGCCGCTCCGCGGCATGTGGGATCCTCCCGGACCGGGGAATGAACCCATGTCCCCTGCATCGGCAGGTGGACTCTCAACCACTGCGCCACCAGGGAAGCCCACACAACCAGCATCTTTAACCACTACATTATATCCTACAGTTTGAAGATGCCACCTGCCAAAAGCAAGTCCCCTGAGTCCAACTAAGTAGGGGTTGTGGATTCTGAAGAATCCAATTTTTTTTAAAATGTGCTTTTAGGTGATTCTGAAGTACAGCAAAGGCTAGGAACAGTCCTCCCAAGTGGAACACTGGCAAACTTTGAGAAATAACTCATGGTCTGGAAGTTAAAATTCCAGTTCATTGATTAACTAGAATTTACTTATTACCCTATTCCTACTCCAAATAAATTTTAAAGAAAAAAAAATCTAGAATTTTCTAAAGAAAAAAAATGAGAGCTGCTGGTCTGTCCTCTCTGCATATGGGAAACTAAACAAAGATCATTGATGTTTAGCATGATTACTCTGAGGCAGAGTTAGACCTTTACCAAAGAAAATGTTCAAGGTAGAATTTAGAGTTGAAGGGGATATTTCTATCTCTGGCAACCTTCTCATTTTACAGATGAAAAAACATGCTGTTTTTTAAAGCATCCTCTTTAACTTGGTTCACATTTGTAGTATTTAGCCAACAAATATTTGAGGTCTACAACAGTGACTGCAAGAGAACTGTGCAATATCACAGTGTATTGGAGCTGAAAGGGACTCTGAATCTCCTAATTTCACAGATGGGTAAACTGAACTCTAGAAATTTAATGATTTGCCCAAGATCACACAATTATTTAATGGTAGAAGAAAAGACACTACCTAGGACAAAAGCCAAGTTTCTTATTTCTCAAGACAATAGTATTTTCACTACACCAAAAGCTATGTTTTTGCTCATAAACTTTTTTTTTTTTGCTATACGCGGGCCTCTCACTGTTGTGGCCACTCCCGTTGCGGAGCACAGGTTCCAGACGTGCAGGCTCAGCGGCCATGGCTCACGGGCCCAGCCGTTCCGCGGCATGTGGGATCCTCCCCGACCGGGGCACGAACCTGTGTCCCCTGCATCGGCAGGCGGACTCTCAACCACTGCGCCACCAGGGAAGCTCCATAAACTTCTTATAATTCACAGAAATCAATGTATTAGCTCCAAACCCTGGCAATCATATCTATGTCTAGTTCTGAATTTTTTTTTATTCATTAACTATCTGACTCTGGGCAAATGAGTATAAAATAAAAAAATAAACCTTACCCTTTAGGTCACAGGAATATTTCAAGAATCTAAAAAAAACCTTACAGGGTTTCCCTGGTGGCGCAGTGGTTGAGAGTCCGCCTGCCGATGCTAGGGGACACGGGTTTGTGCCCCGGTCCGGGAAGATCCTACACGCCGCGGAGAGGCTGGGCCCGTGAGCCATGGCCGCCAAGCCTGCGCATCCGGAGCCTGTGCTCCGCAATGGGAGAGGCCACAACAGTGAGAGGCCCGCGTACAGCAAAACAAAACAAAACAAACAACAAAAAAACTTATAACAAATAGGTACTGGTTGTTAAATCTAGTAAATGTTGCTCCAAATAGTCTGAACTGAAAAGTTTTAAAAACCATTGCTCTAGATCACCTGAAGAACAACTCATTACCATGTCTAACTCATTTCCAATACTAAATTAATACCATCTTACTAGGTGATGGCTAGCAAATAAAAGTTGTGACAAATGTACCACAGTTATGTGATGCTGCCAACATAGGGAACTGGGTGAGGGGTATGCCAGAATTCTCTGTAGTACTGTTGCAACATTTCTGTAAATATAAAACTATTCTTAAACAAAAAATATTTTAAAAAATGAAAAGTAAATCTCTATGCCCATTTTGAACAGTTCAGAAAATTTCTACCAAACAAGTTAACTCCAAGTTAACATTCACACAATAGCCTGCTTTGCTTATTGGGGCTTAGTGTTAAAATGTTAATTTAGTTTAGCACTTCAAAATAATATGTTTGGGGACTTCCCTGGTGGCGCAGTGGTTAAGAATCCGCCTGCCAATGCATGGGACACGGGTTCGAGCCCTGGTCTGGGAGGATCTCACATGCCGCAGAGCAGCTAAGCCCGTGCGCCACAACTACTGAGCCTGCGCGCCTAAAGCCCGTGCTCCGCAACAAGAAGCCACCGCAATGAGAAGCCCGCACACCGCAACGAAGACTAGCCCCCACTCGCCACAACTAGAGAAAGCCTGCACGCAGCAATGAAGGCCCAAAACAGTCAAAAATAAATAAAGTAATTAATTAAAAACAAAAAGCAAAATAATATGTTTGGGCGATTAAAACTACCTTAGTCCCCCAAAATTGGAGTTTCCTAGTACTTTCTAGCTAATTTATAGTCAGATGATCACATCTCTAACCATGAAGTCCTTGAACCAATGCTGGATTTCCAATTGTTTAGTATAGATATCTAGGTTTTTGCAGTTGGTTGGTTTCTTTAAGAAAATACTGGATCTGAGAGGGGAAAAAGGGTCAGAAACAGGGGAAAGATACAAAAGACTCTTCAGCCATTAGCTCCTCAATCTAATAATATCATGATGGGTAGCTTCACAACACTAAAGGACCCTTATTTTTATTCTAGAGCAACTGATTACACATTCTTTCCAGCTTTTCTAAAATTTTAAACACTGTAATTATATTAATATACAGATATTAATATATAAGTAATGTCCAAGAGAGTTTCATTAGTGAGACAAATACTTTAGCCTTTATTTTTACAATCTCTTGTAGTAACAAAAATTTCATGTTTACAGCAAGATATTTCTTCATTCTCCTTATAATCACACCACACCTGTTTTAAAGAACTGCTTGTTTTGGGGAGCTATAAAAATCTCTTAAAACTTATCAGAAGTTTGATATTTTGCCTTTTCTTTATTGAGATGTTAAAGAAGGGAGTTTTTGAGAAACTGGTCTTAAAACTGTAGTTAAACAAATAAAGGAGCCCTATCTGATGGAGTCAATGATGGCTCAGTCAGGTGAATAATGATTTCATCAACTACTGTTCACCAACTAAATTCTGAGTAGGAGAGAAAATTTTATTGTTTCTGAGAAGCTTAAATTAAGGAACATTATAACTGTTAGAAAGTTTTTATTCTCAATATCATAACAAAAAGTATATTCTCAACAATTTTCATATTGGGGAGATTGGGACTGCCTACATATGAAAAGAAATCACTAAATGAGCCTTTCTAGTCTTCCCTGTTCAGCTACTCATAATAAAAAGAGCTCCGTGAAAATAATTTTGTGCAACAATGTTTAGGAAGTTTCAGAGTCGATAATTACCGGGAAAGCTACATGAATCTCTATGTTCCAGAATCTATAAAATCAATCTATAAAGGTCTACATAGATTCCACAATCTATAAAGTCTATCTTTTCAGATAAAAGAAAAAAAACCTTCGGTATTTTCCCCCCCTACCTTAGCTATGCCGTTTTAAGCCACTGAATTCTTATGATTCATCTTGAAAATTTTGTAAAAAACTATCAACACTACCAGGAGACACAGATAGATACTTGCGTGTTTCCAAACAACAGTAACTGCCAGTGCAATCCAAACAAGCCTCAAAAGTATTAAACAGCCTTTAAAAAATTTTTATTTTATATTAGAATATAGTTGATTAACAATGTTGTGTTAGTTTCAGGTACAGCAAAGTGATTTAGTTATACACATACATGTATCTACCCTTTTTCAAATTCTTTTCCCATTTAGGTTACTACAGAATATTGAGGAGATTTCCCTATGCTAGTAGGGTCCTTCGTTATCTATTTTAAATATAGCAGTGTGTACTTGTCAATCCCAAACTCCCAATCTATTTATTTAAAAGGTTTTTAAAAATACACCTATTAAGAGTGTATTGACTTAAAGAATAAACCACTGTAGTCTGAAAACAATTAAGACATGAATTTGCTTAAAGGACACATAAAAATGGTTTAAAGCTACTTCACTTTCAAAACAGAATAATAAACAGATCCTTGAGAAACGAAGGCTAGCCTGAAAACACAAGAGATTTGCTTTTAAGCTTTCATCTTCTCACTGCTAAGTGGGTGATAGTGGCAGTAGTGGTACTCACCCAGCATTTCAAAACTTTTATAGACAGGAAAGGGCTAAGGATCTAAAGGAATGTTACTTCTAGGCCTCCCGTAATCAAGTCACCATAAACACAGAGAGATGCCCGAGTGAAGCTAGGGCAAGCCCCCAACAGGGACTGAAATAGAACTCACCTCATCTAGAAGGGAGGGCAAGCAGGAGATGATGAGAGCTGTCCCATCCTGGACCAAATGCCTTTTTCTCCTACATGGTTTCTACCCTACTCAATGAAGCCCCTGTCGATGATATGTCTTGATTGAACATATTTTTGTAGTAATAGATATGCTGCTATAAAATGGTCCCCTCTCTTTACTTGTAAAAGGTTAAAACAAACATGAAACTATTCTTTCAAACTATTTCTGTTATAATTTTTTTGCCCAGTGAAGAGAAAGAGAGGAAGTGGAAAGGAGAAGGGAATGATGGAGATAATCAGGCGGGAAGGAAAAGAGTCACAGGTAAACAGAAGTTATAATCAAATTCCTGGACTGAAAATCAGAAATCCTGGTTCCTAATCCCAGCTCTGCTATTAGCTAACTAAACTCCTCTCTTTAGACAGTGAGATTCCTCACCAAAAAATGAAGTGAGGGACGGGGCCGCACCAAGAACAGGAATACATCCTAGAACAAGGTACCCCAAAGGAAGGCCTCATCTGGGTTTCAGAATTGAGAATGACAACTGTGCACAGGAAGAAAAACCACTCTTAGGTTGTAGGGATAAGGGAAATTTCTGATTAAATCATTCTCTTCAGGGATGGACGATTTGTTCAAAACTACACTACCTAGAGAGGAGTAAAAACACAGAGTCTGTGCAAGTTTTCACTTCAACACAATCTGAATGGGATTCTTCATACTAGCACTAGGTACTGTAGATTCAGAAATGAACATCACAGTCTCTGCCTTTAAGGTGTTCAGAATCCAGTTAAGGCTTTGACTAAATGCTAAGAGAAAAATTATGCCTCTGTCTGATTCTGCTCCTTCCCAAGAATGTTAAATGAAGCAAGCAATGATGCTTAGAATCTTTTTTTTTTTTTTTTTTGCGGTACACGGGCCTCTCACCCATGTGGCCTCTCCCGCCGTGGAGCACAGGCTCCGGACGTGCAGGCTCAGTGGCCATGGCTCACAGGTCCCGCCGCTCCGCGGCATATGGGATCTTCCCGGACCGGGGCACGAACCTGCATCCCCTGCATCGGCAGGTGGACTCTCAACCACTGCGCCACCAGGGAAGCCCGATGCTTAGAATCTTGACATTCAAATCTCAAAAATGAAGCTTATAGAAATTAACTTCAGGGCTTCCCTGGTGGCACAGTGGTTGAGAGTCCGCCTGCCCATGCAGGCGACGCGGGTTCATGCCCCGGTCCGGGAAGATCCCACATGCCGCGGAGTGGCTGGGCCCGTGAGCCATGGCCGCTGAGCCTGCGCGTCTGGAGCCTGTACTCCGCTACGGGAGAGGCCACAACAGTGAGAGGCCCGCATACCGCAAAAAATAAATAACTAAATAATAAATAAATAAATACAATAAAATGCCTAAAAAAAAAAAATAAAAAAAAGAAATTAACTTCAGGGGACCTAAGTTTACTGATTTCCTACCCAGTGCTCTGCTACATGTGAAAAGTATATCATACGAATGTCAACTACCATGCTAATTAAAGTCCTATTAGTCTACAGGTTAAAGAAATTTTCTAAATTATATAAAAATTCCTGCCTACTGTCAATAATATGAAAGCCTCTTATAACAGATTTGCCTTATTATTTGAATATTGCAATACATATATAATGTATCTGTCTTCAAACTTAATCCCCACTAGCCTGCACTCCACCTCCAAGTCAGGGACCAAGCAAGTACTCTGGGTATACTGGTCGAATTAGTGCTCTCCACAGCCCCTTTCAGGTGTAAAACTGCCTGACAGGGCTTCCCTGGTGGCACAGTGGCTAAGAACCCGCCTGCCACTGCAGGGGACAAGGGTTCGAGCCCTGGTCTGGGAAGATCCCACATGCCGCGGAGCAACTAAGTCCGTGCGCCACAACTACTTAGCCTGCGCTCTACAACCCGTGAGCCACAACTACCGAAGCCTGTGCGCCTAGAGCCCGTGCTCCACAGCCAGAGAAGCCACCGCAATGAGAAGCCCATGCACCTCAACCAAGAGTAGCCCCTGCTCACGGCAACTAGAGAAAGCCCCCGCGCAGTAACAAAGACCCAACACAGCCAAAAATAAATAAATTAATTAATTAAAAAGCACTTAAGGTGTGTTAAGTTTTTTTACTTGTAACCCTGTGGAACTTTTGGGTGTTTATTGGTCATGTTTTTATGTCAGCTGTCAGGCAGTTTTATTTATTTTATTATTATTTTTGGCTGCGTTGGGTCTTCATTATGGTGTGCGGGCTTCTCATTGTGGTGGCTTCTCTTGTTGCAGAACACGGGCTCTAGGCATGCGGGCTTCAGTAGTTGTGGCACACAGGCTCAGTAGTTGTGGCTGGCGGGCTCTAGAGCGCAGACTCGGCAGCTGTGGTGCATCGGCTTCACTGCTCCGCGTCATGTGGGATTCTCCCCCGGCCAGGGCTCGAACTTGTGTCCCCTACATTGGCAGGCGGATTCCTAACCACTGCACCACCAGGAAAGCCCCCTTAAGTGCATTTAAAATATTGCCACTACAAGCTTTAAGTATATCTTTGCAATTGTAGGCACAAATACAGATCTCACTACTATATATGTTGTCCTATGAGTAACACATAATTAGGATTTCCCAATCTTGATTTAAACAACTTCATAATTTATTCGTAAATTTATACAAGCAGGAAAAATAAGTTAATAACGTAGAAAAAGGAGTAAGAAATATTAATCAGAAAACTGTGCCTGTGTGTCTACAAATATGCACACTAACTGTATAATCCTCTAAAACTTGAGTCGCATTCCTTATTTCTTTTACTTCTGGTTTTTGTCAAGATCCCTAAAAAGGGAACAAAAACACAAGAGAAAGGAGAAAGAACTTTGAAAGGGAGGGTTTTATAAGTTGGGAATACTTTCCTGTTTTCCTAGAGACTTAAAAAAAAATAAGCGTGTCAAAATGTGACCCAAAAGAAATTGCTTTTTCATTAATGTACATTAAAATGAGTATTTTCTAACGACATATTGATCCCTATCAAAGTCCCACTCTGAACCCTGCAGTGTCCAGCACCGTAATTTAATTTCAAGAATAGCAGGTCAAATCACATATACAACACCATAAAAAATTAAAAAGAAGATGCTTTAAAAAGGTAGAGGCCTATCTGGTAAAAGGAAAGAGGGATTTTTCTACATAAAGCGCCATAGTAATTTGGCTTAAAGGCCGGTATCAAATTCTAAACACCAAACTGACGGCATTTTAATAAAAGCCACTGAAACAAGCTGTTAAAGGCTATGAAACACAACCGCCTCTACTTTCAAGAATTCCCAAACTACTTGAATGGGTTTAGACTCCACGCAAATAGCTCTCCAAAATGACTTCCCTTTCTCTTTCACAACCGCACCCGTACACACGCACCGCACCGCACCGCCACCCGCCCCTAATTCTTTGTAGTACATGGGGACGAGGAAGGTGGTCTGTTTTTCCGGAAGAGGGAAAACTGTAGGTAAGGCACTAGCACGCCGGCCTGAAAACACAGAAACCAGGTGTGAATGGCAGGTAGACCGTCCAGCGGACAAGGGAACAGAAAGCCTGGCTCCCCGCGCTCACAACTTCTCCGATACACAATTCAGACCTAGTTCCTCTTCCCCCGGTGAAAAATCAAAGCTCAATCCGGACGCCAGAGAGAGCCACGCCGCTCTCCGCCAGCTCCCGGCCCGAGCCCTCCCCGAACCCCGGCGCAGTCTGCGCTGTACCTGGCGAAGAAGTCGGCGAAGCCGCCGCTCCGTCGAGCCCGGGCCGAGGTCCCCGCGGGGCCCTGCTCCGCGGCAGGCGAGGGCACCGGCGGCCCCGACGGCGGCAGGTGGTCGCGGGCGCTCTGGTGGCGGCTCACCTCGAATGTGTTCCGAGAGTTCAAGTGAACGTCGGAGAAAACGAGGCGCGACTCGGCGCCGGCGCCTCCGCTAGTCCTCTCGGCCGAGGTGACCGGCGACGCGCCCTCCTCGGGACCCTCGGGGCCGGCTAAGGCAGCAGCTCCGCAGCGGGTCCTCGAGCGGCGCGGCCCAGTCGGACGGGCTGCCCGCGCCGTCCGCGCCCTCGTTGCCAGGCCCCTCCGGGCGGAGGCGGCGGTGGCGCGGCTCCCGGCCGCCGGCGCGGGCCAGGTCGCGATAGTCTGGGCCCGGCAGAAAGCCCGAGTCCCCGTTGGTCATGCCTCCGTGTCGCGCCGCGCGGACATCCGCCGCTTCCGCGCCGCGGTGCTTGGAGCCCGCGTCCGGCGGGCAGGCGTCCGAGTGCGGGGCTGCGGAGCGCGGCAGAACGCGGGGCTGGCCGGCGGGGAGCGGACAGTAGCACAGCCCGGGCTCCAGCTGCCCCCCGGTCTCCGCGAGATAACGCTTAAGGAGCTGCTGAGGCGGCGGCGTCTCCTCCTCCTCTTCTTCCTCCTCCTGCTCCTCCGGAGTCTCCACAGCGCCGGCGCCTCCGCCAAAGCCGTCCGTGGCCCGAATCATCTTCCCGTCCAGGCCTGCGGGCTCGGGCGCCGGCACAGGGAGCAACTTGGGGTTTCTTCCCGAGCAGGTTCCGGCATCCTCCGGACCCACCATCTGGGGCCGGGTGAGCGCCACCCTAGGAGGTACGGGCTCGGTCCGGGAAGAGCCCTGAGTGCTGGGGCAGCAGCGGCTACCGCCGCACCGTTCCCAGACCCGCCCCTCCCTCCCGGGAATTCGGGCTGTTGCGGGAGGGCGGGCGCACGCCTGGGCTAGCGCACGCGCAAAAGCCAGACCGGTCAAGCCCCGACCTGGAGATTCCACGAACCATAGAGACGGTAGCTAGAGAGACCCGCTCCGTGACACTCCAACTGCCAATCTGGGATCCGGCGTCTGGATGACGGAGGCTGGTTGGCCCACGCGGAACGTGACTGTCCTTACAGAAGCACGGGTATGGCTCGCTTAGCAAAAATTCACTTGACGTACTTAATTTATGGGAGTAGAATACAGTATGTTAGATGTTAAGTCCTTCCAGCTCTAATTGGTCGCTAGTCGACTTTACACTTTTATATCCGCTGATCCATTGCCACAATTTAGGGTTTCTTCGCCTCCGGTCAAAACTCTTCCTTCTCCACTTCATCTTCCCCAATACTACCAAAGTTATCTTTCTTATCTAGGACCACGTTTCATCACATCACCCTCTCTTAAAGATTTCCATTATCACTTAAGGAGAAAGAGGAAGTAGAGTCAGGCAGAGAGGGCTACTGAAATAATTCCAGCACCCCATGAAAATGGATTAAAATGGGGTAATAAGCAATGAATGGAAATGAAGTGTAGAAATCACCAGATGTGATAATTGATCAGATATAAGGAGTGACTGAAGAGGGAGGAACCAGCCAAATTACTACAAAACTCTTGAGACTGAAACTGATGTGGTTTGAAGAAATAGGGACTTGGATTGGAAATAACTTGATTAATAGGAGAAATATATCTGGTAAAGTAAGAATATCCAGCATATAGAGTTCTAAATCTTGGGTTACGGCTTCGGTTTAGAGACGCAGATTGAAGAGTCATCTACATAATGCAACTAGGTGAGTCATGAGTAACATCATCTAGGAAGAAAGACTAAAGATGGAGGTGGGACAGAGACTCAAAGGTGTCGCTATTTCAGGATGGACAAATAAGCTGTATTGTGAGGGATTAAAGAGGCACTAGTTGTGGATAAAATGAACTGGCAAATATAGACAGCTCATTCTAGAAGTATATCAATGAAAGGACAGTAGTAGGAGAATGGAGAATTAGAGGAAGCAGCATTGTCAAGCCTTTAAAATATATATATGCACACACAAGAGTGAATGTAACCTATATATGGGTACTAAAATGTGTAAATAAAATGGTCATCCATGTACCTAGCACCCAGTTTAAGAAACGTCAAGTGTCTTTTATAATGAGCATTTTTCAAGGCCCTAAGTAAAAACTAAGTGGCTAGGGCATAGTTAGCAATACATTTAGTATCAAGATCTTTCAGAAGAAATGACCTCCAAGACACAGGTGGAAAAGCTAATACAGGAAAAGAGAAAATATTTGCAATTCATATATATAAGGGTCTACTATCCAGAATATGTAAAGAACTCAACTACAAGAAGACAAACAACCCAATTTAAAAATGAGTAAAGGGGCTTCCCCGGTGGTGCAGTGGTTAAGAATCCACCTGCCAAAGCAGGAGACATGGGATCCAGCCCTGGTCCAGGAAGATCCCACATGCCGCGGAGCAACTAAGCCCATGCGCCACAACTACTGAGCCTGTGCTCTAGAGCCTACACGCCACAACTACTGAGCCCACGTGCCACAACTACTGAAGCCCGCGAGCCTAGAGCCCGTGCTCTGCAACAAGAGAAGCCACCGCAATGAGAAGCCCGTGCGCCATAACGAAGAGTAGCCCTCGCTCACCGCAACTAGAGAAAAGCCCACGCGCAGCAACGGAGACCCAACGCAGCCAAAAATAAATAAATAAATAAACAAATATGAGTAAAGAACTTGACCAGACATTTCTCTGAAGAAGATATGCTAATAGCTGTTAATAAGCACATGAAATGATGCTCAACATAATTAATCACCAGGGAAATGCAAATCAAAACCTCAGTGAGATAGCACTCACACCCACTAGGAGGACTATAATCAAAAAAGTCGAAAATAACAGGTGTTGTAGAGGATGTGGAGAAAGTGGAACCCTCACACATTGCTGGTAGAAATGTAAAATGGTATAGCTGCTGTGAAAATGTTTAGTTGTTCCTCAGTAACATAGAATTACCATATGACCCAGCAATTCTACTCCTAGGTATATACCCAAAAGAATTGAAAACAGATGTTCAAACAAAAACTTGTACATGAATGTTCACAGCTGCACTATTCATAAAAAACAAATGATGGAAGCAACCGAAATGTCCATCAATAGAGGAGTGGATAAACAGAATGTGATATATACACACAACAGGCTATTAGCCATAAAAAGGAATTAAGTACCAATACATGCTACAAAGTGGATGAATCTCAAAAACACTATGCTAAGTAAAAGGAGCCTGACACAAAAGGTCACATATTATATAATTCCATTTATATGAACTGTCCAGAATAGGTAAATCCATAGAGAAAGAAAGCAGATTGGAGATTGTCAATGGCTGGGGAAACGGGAAAAATAGGGCAGGAATGCCTCATGGATATGGGGTTTTCTTTTGTGTGATGAACATGTTTTAGAACAAGATACAGGTGGTGGTTGCATGACACTGTGAATGTACTAAATGCCATTGAATTGCACTTTTTTTTTTTTTTTAGTTTAGTTTTGGCTGCGTTGGGTCTTCATTGCTGTGCATGGGCGTTCTCTAGTTGCTGAGAGCGGGGGCTACTCTTCGATGCGGTTCGCGGGCTTCTCATTGCGATGGCTTCTCTTGTTGCAGAGCACAGGCTCTAGGCGCGTGGGCTTCAGTAGTTGCAGCACGCAGGCTCAGTAGTTGTGCCCCGTGGGCTCTAGAGTGCAGGCTCAGTAGTTGTGGCGCACGGGCTTAGTTGCTTTGCGGCATGTGGGATCTTCCCGGACCAGGGCTCGAACCCATGTCCCCTGCATTGGCAGGCGGATTCTTAACCACTGTGCCACCAGGGAAGTCCCAAATTGCACGGGTTTTTTTTTTGTTGTTTATTTAAGACCCATTTATTCTCTAGTTCTGCCCACACGGAGACACCCTCCTTGAAAAGGCGTTAAATCCTTCCGTTCACTGCAATACCTTGTGCTGAAAACACGTGTTCCAAGGTTTCAACTACGAGATCCACATTCTTAAAGCACTGATTCTTAAACCTCATCTAGATTTCTCCCCTTGGATAGGGGGAGATGACCCAAACACACCGAAGAACAGCTCAGGACTGTGGGCTCTGCTCGCCCAGAAGACTTTGCAGCTCCCCTGACCACTCGGCTGGAGCCAGGATTAAGGCCCTGAGACGAGGGGCACCTGCTGGGCTGCTGCCACCGCCACCGGCCCCCAACTCCTGTCCTCTTCACTAGGCTGGCTGTTACCTCTAGTTTCCCTGGAGTTTGGGGATTCCAGATGGTCTCTGCTCCCACTTCTGTATCACGCCTGCTGCCTCAGCACTGCTGATCCACACAAAAGTTATTTGATAAGCCTGCAGGTTCTTTTTCATCAGAGGACATTCCCAAGGCCATGACTTCCCCCGGCTCCCCACTGCCCTTGCCCGCAGACTGGACGTGTGTGGCCACCGTGCTGAGTCAGGCACAACCCCCTGGCTCCACCCCGGCGCACTCTCCTGGAGAAGTGAGGACTGTGCCCTGGGTTCATCAGCAGGATCTGTCTTGAAGCCAGTCCTAGAGTGACAAGAGCCACACCTGCAGGTCTATTCCACTGACCAGCCGCACAGGACCGAGCTGGGCCCACGGACCTTGGTCTGGATTGTGTTGGCTGGTCATTCTTGCCTAGGTTCACAGGCCAACAGCCGCCGTCCTTCCTCTCCTGCTCATCACTGCACCAGTGGCTCACTCCTACCTGCTGCTGTCACACGCCTGGCAACCTCGTGTTCCGGGGCCAGCCAAGAACTGAGACCCCAGTAGGCCCCTAGTTCCCAGTAGGCAAAGTCCCCATTAGACTACTGCTGCCTAGCCGTGTTCTCGAGGCTTCAGAGCCGGGAAAGTGCGGAGAGCATAGCAAGCCGCGGCGCCCCCATCCCCGGACCTGTGATGCACCGCGGAGGCGCCGGAACCTCGTCGCACCGCACCCCCCGCCCCAACACAAGCGACATCTGCGCCCACCTGTCATCCTTCCCCGCCGCCTGGAAAAAGCTAAAATTGCACGTTTTCAAATGGCTTTATTTTATGTGAATTTCACCCCAATAAAAAAATTTAATGTAGGAGATATCTAGACATAAGTATAGCTGTACGATGATAAAGATGAGGGTAGCTAAGAGAATCTAATCTCAATCGTTTGTCTTTTCAACCTTTTTCCTCTATGCCTAGAGAATTTAACCTTGCAATTTTCTTCCTGCTGTCAAACCTCCCCTAACTTGTTAACTTATTTTTTTCAAGCAACCACTCTATTTCTTCCTCTGTGAAATCATACTCTTTTAAAAATAGTTTCTTCAAATTGTTTATTTTGTTCAACTCCTTTCTCTCCCACGGTCAATAGAAGGTTTTATGAACCATAATAGCCCATACAACCCTTCTATTTTATCAGTGCAGACTTCAAAATTGACACATTTATATTTTGTAACTTTGTCTACAGTAATATGTATTGCATAATAAACAATGATAGTGGTTCTTCTTAGTGATTATATGTCCCACTTTCAACAATAAAACTTTCCAACTTATCTGATAAGTAGTATCATATCCTATCTTACAAAGAAAAAAAAAATCTTCTTTCAAGGTGTAGCATATCCTTTCTGTGGTCCTTAAGGGTCTGACATCAAAATCTTTTGATACCATATTACATTACTACAACTCAGGCATAAATAATATATCCTGGTACAGTCCTATAAATCAGATGAAATCATTATGATGAGAAGGCATATTCTTAATCTCTGCTGTAAAATATTAATTAATATTAATTAATATTAAAATATAAAAATCTATTGGTATACTTGGATTCTTACATTTCTGAGAAATTTGACTTTCACAGAAGTTCTCAAAACACATGTAATTAGGGTTTCCCTGGTGGCACAGTGGTTAAGAATCTGCCTGCTACTGCAGGAATACGGGTTTGAGCCTGGTCTGGGAAGATCCCACATGCTGTGGAGCAACTAAGCCCATGCGCCACAACTACTGAGCCTGCACTCTAGAGCCCACGAGCCACAACTACTGAGCCCACGTGCCACAATTACTGAAACCTGCGCACCTAGAGCCCGTGCTCTGCAATATGAGAAGCCATTGCAATGAGAAGCCTGCGCACTGCAACGAAGAGTAGCCCCCGCTTGCCGCAGCTAGAGAAAAGCTCGTGCGCAGCAACGAAGACACAACGCAGCCAAACATAAAATAAATAATATTTTTTTTAAAAAAAGAATTTCCTTCCTTAAAAAAAAAAAACACGTAATTAGTCATATTCTATGTGTATGACCCAATTCTCGTTATTGAAGAGTGAAGAATGGTACCATTATCCCATACTATTATTTTGCTACAATTGTACTCAAGGAGAGTACGAAGGCCTCCAAAAAAGACCTCAAAGCTCCTCTTTCTTTAATCAACTTTTTTCTTGTTACACTGGATTTCCAAATGGCATTCGAAAGCTTAACCTTCTATCCTGTTAAATCCCCATCAGCAACGCCCACACACACTTGTCCTCACTTAGCTGCGCATTAGCAGCAACATTTAGGGAGCTTTTTTTTAAATGCTGATGTCTGGGCCATACCCAAGACAAATTCAGTCAATATCTCTGGAGGAGGAGCCTTTACACTAGTATTAAAAGCCACTCAAGTCATTCTAATTTATAGCCAAGGTTGGAAAATGCTGCCTTATACCTATAACCTATCTCTCTCCTTCCCTGAACAAGTGAGCTGCTTTAAAAAGATGTTTACACATTGTGCACCTCCAGATGTGATACCCAGAGAAGGATACAGTGTGGCCGAGGATGTACAACCTCAGTCTAATCACACAAAATCATCAGATGAACTTGAAATGAGGAAAATTCTATTTTAAAAAATGAAATGGGGGGTACTCTATTCTTCAAAAAAAGGCAGTATCATAGAAGGCAAATAAAAGCTGTGGACAGGCTTGAGATTAAATAAAATTAAAACAATATGACAAGTACATGCAATACCTGCCCCTAAACTGGGTTTTGTATTAGGTAGAGAAAAGGAAAACATTCTATGAAGGACTTTATTAGATCATCTGACACAATTGTCATAAGCAACGAAGAGTAGCCCCCGCTTGCTGCAGCTAGAGAAAAGCTCTATTTTTTTTCCATAAATTTATTTATTTATTTAATTTATTTTTGGCTGCGTTGGGTCTTTGTTGTTGCCCACGGGCTTTCTCTAGTTGCAGCAAGCAGGGGCTGCTCTTTGTTGTGGTGCACAGGTTCTAGGCGCACGGGCTCAGTAGTTGTGGCTTGCAGGCTCTAGAGCGCAGGCTTAGGCTCAGTAGTTGTGGTGCATGGACTTAGTTGCTCCGCGGCATGTGGGATCTTCCCGGGCCAGGGATTGAACCCATGTCCCTTGTATTGGCAGGCGGATTCTTAACCACTTCGCCACCAGGGAAGTCGCTGCACAGTGTATTAAGTAAAGGTGTCAATGTAAAAATTGATATTTATAATTAACAATTGCTATATTCTGTAAGAAAATATTTCTGCTCTTAGGAACTGTACACTAGAGTATTTGGGATAAAAGGCCATGATATACGTAATTTACCCTCAAATGATTTAGAAAAAAAAATTATGCATGCACACACACACAGAACAAGGGATAAAGTAAATGGGATAAAATGTTAACAGTGGATAAACAACAAGGTCCTATTGCATAGCACAGGGAACATATTCAGTATCCTGTGATAAACCATAATGGAAAAGAATGTGAAAAAAGAATAAATATATGGACAACCAAGTCACTTTGCTTAACACAACATTGTAAACTATACTTCAGTAAAATTTTCTAAAATGTTAACAGTAGGCAAATCTGGGAAAGATATGTGTTCTTTGTACTATTTTATGTTTATTGCTTTTTGTAAGTTTATTTCCAAAAAATACCGTTTTAAAGATTTCTCTATTTTCTCACTCGTCACCTGCCCTCCCCCCGCCCCAATTTACTCCATTCTAGCTTCTGTCCACAATTCTTTACCCTCATCAATGACTTCCCTGTCCCTAATTTAAGGAAAAAATGTCAGTCTCTATCTTGCTTGATCTTTCAACAGCATTCATTCTGTTAATCACTCCCTCCATTTTGAAACACTCTTTCACCTGGCTTTCAGCCTTTTAAAAGAAACACTCTTTTTCCTCAGTTTTTCTTATTCTATTGTTGCCATACTCTCTTAGTTTTCCTCCTACCTCTTTGGCCACTACTTCTCAGTCTCCTCAAGGGAAGAGAGAATTCTTCCTTTTTAGCTGAAATTTCCTAATGGAATAGTTCTGAACCCTCTTTTCTTCTTATTCAACCCCCTTTACCCTCGGCAATCTCATGATTTAGATGATCATCTATAAACTGAGGACTCTCGAATTTGTTATCTACAGCTCCAACATTATAATCCAAATGCCTTCTTGATACTTACATGTAGATATTTTTAGACATCATAAACATAACATGACTGAGTCTTTCCTAGCTTTCTTCCAGCATTCTCCATCTTTATACATACCACCACCCTCCACTCAGTTTCTCCAGGTCCTATATGCCAACTGTGTACCCAATATATCTGCTTGGTAGTCTCAAAGTCACCTTGATCCCAGTATGTCCAAGTCTAAACTCATAATTGCCTTCTCCAAATCTGCTCCTATTATAATATTCCATATCTCACCAAATGACAGTACTTTAGTTCACACACCTAAAACCCAAGAGTCATCCTTGATACCTCCCTCTTTCTTACTCCTTATCCAGGTGTAGTGGGTTGAATTGTGTCCCCCCAAAAGATATATACAAGTCCTAACCGCAAGTACCTGTGAATGTGACTTTATTTAGAAAAGGGTCTTTGTAGATATAATTAAGATAAGGCTCCCCAAATGAGATAATCCTGGATTAGACATACTCCCTCTCCTAACAGAGCTAATAAATAGGTGTGATGGATGTCATTATAAAAGAAAAAAGAGGAGTGCTCACTTCGGCAGCACATATACTAAAATTGGAATGATACAGAGCAGATCAGCATGGCCCCTGTGCAAGGATGACATGCAAATTCATGAAGTGTTCCATATTTTGGGGAGGGATAAATAAGGAGTTCAGGTTTAACATATACAAACTACTATATACAAAATAGATAATCAACAAGGACCTACTGTATAGTGCAAGGAACTCTACTTAATATTCTGTAATAACCTACATGGGAAAAGAATCTGAAAAAGAATGAATATATGTATATGTATAACTGAATCACTTAGCTGTACACGTGAAACTAATACAACATTGTAAACCAACTGTACTCCAATATAAAATAAAAATTAAATTAAAAAAATCAAATAGTGGGGGAAAAAAAGAAAGAAGTGTCTCCACATGGAGACACTGGGAAGAAGGCCATGTGAAGATGGAGGAGGAGATTGGAGTGAGGCATCTATAAGCCAAAGGAACCCAAAGGATTGCTGATGGTGCCATCAATTAGGAGAGAGGCATGAAGTGAATTCTCTTGCAGAGGCTTCAGAAGAAACCAACTCTGCCAACATCTTGATTTCAGACTTCTGGTCTCCAGAATTGTGAGAGAATAAATTTATATTGTTTTAAACGACCAAATCTGTGGCCGTTTGTTATCACAGCCTTAGAAGGCTAATGTACCAACTAGTCACTAAAGTCTGTTTGTTTTACCCTCCTAAATATCTTTTTTTTAATTATATAATACAATGTTATCCACTGTAGCTCACCATGTTTTACATCAGAGCTTCTGAAATTAGACAGCTGAGAGACCCTTACAAACTTTCAGCTATAAGATGGATAAGGTCTAAGGATATAATGTAAATATCCTCTAAATGTACTCACTTTACACTCTGTCTACCCACCCAGACTAAGTTACTATCATCTCTTTCCTGGGTGACAGAATTACCCTCCAACTGGTCTCTCCACATTCACTTGGGGCCACATTCAAACATTTTCCCATGCTGCAACCAAAGTACTTTTTTTTTTAAGATTTTTTTTTAATGTGGACCATTTTTAAAGTTTTTATTGAATTTGTTACAATATTGTTCCGTTTTATGTTTTGGTTTTTTGGCTGTGAGGCATGTGGGTTCTTAGCTCACCAACCAGGGATCGAACCCGCACCCCCTGCATTGGAAGGCGAAGTCTTAACCCCTGGACCTGCAGGAAGTCTTGCCGGAGTACTTTTTAATAAACACACATCTGATCATGTCACTGCCCTGCTTTTTTAGTCACCTTTATATTAACCTTTCAACTTTTTAAAAGAAACACTTTTTCCTTAGGTTTCATTTCTCTATTGTCTCTATTTTTTTCTCCTACATTTTGGCTGTTTCTTCTAAGTACTCTTTGGGAGGGTTCCTCTTCCTTAATCTAAATGTAAGTGGCTTCCTATTCTCTTAAGGCTAGAGACAAAATCTTTTTCATGACCTACAAAGCTCTTCATGGTCTGTCTACCTATCTAGTCTCCCCTCCCACTTCTCTCCTAAACTCCCTGAACTTCTGTTGTGTTGGTCTTCTTTTTGTCATAGTTACTACAAAGCTCCTTGTGCAAGCTTCTATATCTAGGTTGTTCTCCATGATGACCTGGGTCTGTGTTATGCTGATTTTTATCTGCCTCTCCAATCTCATCTCTCATTTCCTTTCTCCTCACTCAGCATTTTTCACATCAACTTTTCCCTGTTTCTGAAATTATGTGCTCAGCCCCTTCTCCTTAAGGGTCTTCGTGCATGTTGGTCCCCCTGCCTAGAAGACTCTTCCCCACCTTGTTAACCTGATTAACGCCTATGCTTTTTCAGGACTCAGTTTTAATGTCACCTCCTCAGAGAAGCCTTCTCTGATCTCCACTCCAATTGTTTAGACTCCAGTTATATGCTTTCATAGCACCTTTTTTCTTTGTAGTCAGTATCACAGCTATAATTTTATATGTATATATATATAAATATATTTGGTTGGCATTTGTACACACACACACACACACATACACACACACACTACACTACAAGCTCTATGAGGGGAGGGAGTATGGCTGTTTTGTTCACCTTCTTAGCAATAGTATCAACCACAGTGCCAAGCACATAGTGGCAATAAACATTTATTAAAAGAATACATGAATAAATGGGTGAATAAAACTACGATCAAATATGTGTCTAGTTTCCAGGAAATTCCCAACTCAACAGATTAAGCATATCTATGATCCTCAAGACCATAATCCAAAAACTGCCTGATGCTGATTCCTATTTACACTCCTAAACACATGCAATTTCATTGTCCATGGATGAACGTTTAACCTAAAGATGGTTCGTTTTGTATGAGTATGCACTAGTGAAACCTAAAATAACTATAGGTTGTCCTCACTATATACAGATCTGAAAGCTGAGTCTTTGATGACAAACTGACTAAACAAAATTGTGGTATGTCCATTTGAAAATTGGCTGAGAAGATGTGGAATAAATTTGGTATCAAAATCCAAATAAAGTTCTGTAAAACAATCTTCTGTGTGCCTATGTGACTTGGATTGCTGCTGAAATCATCCTCAACTTCCACAAATGATTTAAATTCCATGCATGCCTGGTAAAGCCTCAGCCAGTAAGAGAAGGTGACTAGGACTAAGGTTGTGGGTTATAGTTAGATAACAAGTATTGAGAATATGTGTATTGCAGATTAACCAGAAGGGTGAGACACATGTGGGAAATGAATGATAGTAAGATCACAAAGCAGCTGCTGTTTGGTAAACCACAGCGGGCCAGCCACAAACCAAGAGACTGATGAGATGCTCTAGAAATGCATACTGATCCTTTGGGGAAGCAAACTGATACCACATATCAAGAGGCACTGCAATCCTACTCCTGGGAATCTGTCATAAGGAAATAATTCAAGAGAGTAAAATAAAGGCTATAAAAAGATGCCTGTAACAAAATGCTTAATAGTTAAAAATTAGAAATTACTTAAATTGTCAATAATATGGGAAGTGTAGGAAAAACTAGGTATATCAGTGAAATATTATGAAGATAATTAAAATGATAGAAATACAGAAATATGGGAACATTTTACAAAATAATATTAAATAAAAGGTAGAGACACACAATTGCATATCATAATTATAATGACATATAAAATCTGCATCTCTAGCTTGATAATGGTCAAAAAGGATAGATATGAAAAGAGAATGATGGAGTTTTTTGGATTTTTATACTTCCTTTTATGATATTTTAAAATTGATTAAATGGCAATTCTTTAAAAGAATAGTCTGAAAAGCACTTCCAAATACATGTCATAGCTATGAATTGTGAAGAAGCAAGAGTTGCAAGTATTTTTTACGCTGCAAGAGGGCATTCAGCTACATTTGGAGAAAAAAGCATCTACAAGCCTACATTTAAAAACTATGCACAGACTTACAAAAACAATGACCTGTTCTGCAAATAGTTGGTACTGCTAGAATCAAATGAGAGTTTTTACATAAATTCACTATAAGGAGGACTAACATTTGTTAAGTGTTAGTATTTTCAGAAACGTTTGGGGCCAGACCTGAAGTAGGTTAAATATTTCTCATTTTTTCAGTGATGTCTGTATTTTGATAACAAAAGTATAACAGGAAGCCATTTTGCAATAAAACATAAACAGAAAAATCTTTAAAAAGCCACAATCCCTCTACCCAGCACTAATCAAATTCAATACTAATTGAATAATCTTTTATAGATAATTTAATTTGCTGTGTTGTTTCCTAATCTGTGGATGAAAATAAGCGTATTTAACCAACCCCATTATTGGACATTTTGATGTCTCCCAATTGTTTACTGTTATAAACACTGCTGCAGTTTGATTCATTGTATATAAATATCTAAATATCTTTGGCTATTTTCTGAGGAAAATTGATCAGAAATGGAATAATAGGGGAAATCATATAAATATACATTTTATTTTTTTATTAGACTTGAAAGCCAAAGATTTTGCTTTCCTTTACATGTTTTTTTCCTATGTCCAATTAAATCTCTTTTCTATCCATTAAATTCTCATCCATTATCCAAAACCCAGCTTTGGGACTTCCATGGTGGCACAGTGGTTAGGAATCTGCCTGCCAATGCAGGGGATACGGGTTTGAGCCCTGGTCCAGGAAGATCCCACATGCCATAGAACAACGAAGCCTGTGCACCACAACTACTGAAGTCCGTGTGCCAAAACTACTGAAGCCCACACGCCACAACTACTGAAGCCCACGCACCACAACTACTGAAACCCACGCACCTAGAGCCCGCGCTCTGCAACCGCAATGAGAAGCCCGCGCACCGCAACGAAGAGTAGCCCCCGCTGGCTGCAGCTAGAGAAAGCTCGCTGTAGCAACGAAGACCCAATGCAGCCAAAAATAAATAAATAAATAAATAAATAAATAAATAAATGTATACAAA
Source organism: Neophocaena asiaeorientalis asiaeorientalis (assembly GCF_003031525.2). Lineage (NCBI taxonomy): Eukaryota > Metazoa > Chordata > Mammalia > Artiodactyla > Phocoenidae > Neophocaena > Neophocaena asiaeorientalis. The sequence continues at coordinate 85,016 of NW_020172664.1, forward strand.
ACCCAGCTTTAAGCTCTATTTTCCAAGACAATTTCAGTGAGTACTCCAATGTCCACTGATCTCCCACATCTTGTACTTTTACTTATTTTGAAATAATTTGAGACTTAACAAAAATTTGCAAAAACAGCACAAGTTATTTCCATACGCTCTTCATTTAGATTCCCCAAATATTAATATCTAACGTAACCACAATACAATTATCAAAATAATGGGGCTTCCCTGGTGGCGCAGTGGTTGAGAGTCCGCCTGCCGATGCAGGGGATGCGGGTTCGTGCCCCAGTCCGGGAGGATCCCACATGCCGCAGAGTGGCTGGGCCCGTGAGCCATGGCCGCTGAGCCTGTGCGTCCGGAGCCTGTGCTCTGCAGCGGGAGGGGCCACCACAGTGAGAGGCCCGCGTACCGCAAAAAAAAAAAAAGAAAAAGGAAACATTGCTATCATACTATTACCTAATCTACAGACCTTACCTAAATATTTCATTTTGTCCCACTAATGTGCTTGATCTGGTGCAGGATCAAGCATTCCTTTTAGTTTTCATGTCTCCTTCTACCCCTCCAATGCAGGACAGTTTCTCAGTCTTTCTTTGTCTTTCATGACCTCAGGGCTAACTCAGGGCACAGGGCCCTACCCTGCACATTTGATTTAATACTGTTATTGTTGTCTTGAAATTCTTCATCATTTTTAAAGAAATTTTGAAAATTTCACATTTGAATTTTACCAGGGCTCTGTAAATTATGTAGCTGATTCTGAATGACCTTGACACTTTTGAAGAAGATTGGCCAGTTGTTTTATAAGATCCCTCAGTTTAGGTTTGGTTTCATTGTTTCCTCATAATTCAATTCAGGTTATACATTTTTAGTAAGAATACTACCGAAGTGATGTTGTGTTCTCATGCGTTGCAGCAGGAGGCGCATAATACTGGTTTATCCCAATACTTGTGATATTAACTTTAATAATTTAGTCAAGATGACGCCTTCCAGTTTTCTGCACTGTGAAGTCACTGTTTGGTCCTTTGATACACATTTTCAAATTGCTTTGTGAAAAGGTTGTACAGTTTTACATTCCCTACCACCATTGCGTGTAAGCGCCCATCTTCCCGAAACCTCACCAAAGATAGATTATATCTCTTTAAAAAACTCCCCAACTTTATATCAGTAAAAGGACTTCTCTTAATTATTTCTAACTACTTTTCTTTGAAAAGTACTACTGGACTTCCCTGGTGGCACAGTGGTTAAGAATCTGCCTGCCAATGCAGGGGACACGGGTTCAAGCCCTGGTTCGGGAAGATCCCACATGCTGCGGAGCAGCTAAGCCTGTGGGCCACAACTACTGAACCAGTGCTCTAGAGCCCGTGAGCCACAACTACTGAGCCCACGTGCCACAACTACTGAAGCTCACGTGCCTAGAGCCCGTGCTCTGCAACAAGAGAAGCCACCACAACGAGAAGCCTGCACACTGCAATGAAGATAAGCCCCACTCGCCGCAACTAGAGAAAGCCCAAGCGCAGCAACGAAGGCCCAATGCAGCCATAAATAAACAAATTTATTAAAAAAAAAAAAAGAAAGAAAAGTACTACTAATGAAGCTGGACCTCCCTCCTCCACCCCACCCCACTCCCATATTAGCCATTTACATTTCTTCTTTTGAGACTAAGTCAAAAATTTCTTTGTCCAACCTGCTTGTAGTCCACCTTAGTGATTAGATAATCCTAAGAAATATTTGTGAGTTGAAAGGGGATCATGGAGAAGTATACAGATTATGGGCATAGGGTTTTAAATGTTTAGGAAAAGTAAACAGAAACTTCCTTTAGAAGATGACAATTATCTCTAGTATACAGCTGTGTGTTGTAAATTCCTGAAGGGGAATGTGATAAACTGGATCTGGATCTAGGCTACTGGGGGAAAGGAGAACCCCAGTGGCTTACTCACAATGGATGTGTTAAGAATAAAAGGGATACAGGAGAAAATAGAATTGAATAGAAGATTCTAGGATGCTCTGTTGGAGACCAGTGGGGATGAGGTAATCATAAAACAGAAAACCTCTGATAACTGAGTTATTCTGATGATCCAGCTGGCATGACTTAGTCAAATCAAGTATGTGCATAACCTATGACCTGGCAATTCCACTCCTGGTTATACCCTTCAAAGGAATTTCTCACTCGTCCCTAAGAGGATATGTTGGAGGATGCTCATTAAAGTGTGCCAGTGTTGTTGTTGCTGTTCTTGTGTGAGGTGGAAAAGAACTGGAGACAATCCTGAATTGGAGTAAATATATAATAACCAAGATGAAGAACTATGTAACAAATAGTAACAACAGATTAGATATACAAAGAGCATGATTAGTATACACAGATATACACAGAACAACTATGTTAAAAACAGTGCCAAGTGAAAAAGAAACGAGAATAATAGTACAATATCATTTACATAAGTTAATAACACATACATAGAAAACAAATATACCTTTTTCAAGAACGTGAATTTTAAAAATGTGTATTAAAATGGTTACATATGGAAGAGAGAAAGGAATTGCTAAAAGGGGATAAAACTGAGTATACTGATAAATAAAAAATGTAACAGGGGACTTCCCTGGTGGTGCGGTGGTTAAAAATCGACCTGCCAATGCAGAGGACATGGGTTCGAGTCCTGATCCAGGAAGATCCCACATGCCACAGAGAAACTAAGCCCACACATGCCACAACTACTGAGCCTGTGCTCTAGAGCCCATGAGGCACAACTACTGAGCCCACATGCCACAACTACTGAAGCCCGCGTGCCTAGAGCCCATGTTCCACAGCAAGAGAAGCCACCGCAACGAGAAGCCCACACACTGCAACGAAGAGTAGCCCCCGCTCACTGTAACTAGAGAAAGCTTGTGTGCAGCAACGAAGACCGAATGCAGCCAAAAATAAATAAATAAAATTGAAAAAATCTTAAAAAAAAAATGTAACTGAGAGTCTTTGCATGGATGAATGATGATAATGTGTCAAGAACTGAGGAAGATGTTAACTCTCTGCATTAAAAGAATACGAAAGAAATAAGGGAAGGAAGGAAAGAAAGAAAAGAAAGAATGGAAGAAAGTAAGAAGAAAAAAAGAAAAAGCAAGAGAGCAAACTGACCAGTAATAAGCCTCTGCTCCCTTGGATCACAGGGCTTTGCATATGCTGTTTCCATTTGCTAAAAATTCTAATCATGACCACCACCACACACAGACACACACACACACACACACACACACACGCACAGAGTTAATTCCTCTTTCCTTCAGATCTCAGCTCAGTCATCATTTCTTTAGTAAAAGCCTCCTATGACCTCTCTGATGAGGCCACAACATCCCCCTATTATTAATATAATAGGTCTTAACACTGTATACTCTCTTTTTTGGCACTAATTACAATAAAACGTTTTAGAATTAGAAACCTTTACATTTATTTGTGTGGTTCTTTGATTAATATCTGCTTCCCACTAGTAGACCAAAGCCCAACAAGGGCAGGGATGGTATCATTTTCTCGTTCTCATGCCCTGACACTGGCTGATAGAGAGTAAGAGGCCAGTTAATATTTGTTACATAAGTGAATTAATAAAAGGGTAAATGAATGAACTGACAAGAATAAAGATTGGAAAAGAGAAAGTGGAAGAACTATGAAAATACCCTCACAGAAGGTCTTGAAATTATTTACCATAAAGAAGGAGGGACTGTTTCTTAATTTTACCACACCTTTTGCATGCCAGGTGCTATACACCATATCACTAACAGGTAAGAATTGTTATCCTCATTTTATTTTTTTATTTACTTATTTTTGGCTGCATTGGGTCTTCGTTGCTGCACGTGGGCTTTCTCTAGTTGTGGTGAGCAGGGGCTACTCTTTGTTGTGGTGTGCGGCCTTCTCATTGTGGTGGCTCCTCTTGTGGAGCACAGGCTCTAGGCATGCAGGCTTTAGTAATTGTGGCACGTGGGCTCAGTAGTTGTGGCTCACAGACTCTAGAGTGAAGGCTCAGTAGTTGGGGTGCACGGGCTTAGTTGCTCCGTGGCATGTGGGATCTTCCTGGACCAGGGCTCGAACCTATGTCCCCTGCATTGGCAGGTGGGTTCTTAACCACTGCGCCACCAGGGAACCCCCCCCCCATTTTAAAAGGTAGTTAAAAACTAAGTCTTTCTGCCCTCAATGTTCATGCTTTTTTCCATATACCATTTAGGATGTGGGGATTGAGAGAAACTGGAAAAGGGGAATATTCACCAAGAGTGCTGAATAGAAGGGAAAGGAAAAAAGAGATGGAGAGAAAACAAGGGTTTAGCAGAATGCAAGGGGATACTAAGCTAAAAAGGGAGATAGCTACCAAAACACTACTTTTGACCTAAAGCCAAAACTGATTGATCTGAAAGCAGTTCACCCTTGGGATGGAGAGTAAGAATAGGCTGAACTAGAGTAGAAGCAAGAAGTACTACAATTCTACAGCCTGTGGAAGGAAAACCACATTCACAGAAAGATAGACAAAATGAAAAGGCAGAGTACTCTGTACCAGATGAAGGAACAAGATAAAATCCCAGAAAAACAACTAAATGAAGTGGAGATAGGCAACCTTCCAGAAAAAGAATTCAGAATAATGATAATGAAGATGATCCAGGACCTCGGAAAAACAATGGAGGCAAAGATTGAGAAGATGCAAGAAATATTTAACAAAGACCTAGAAGAATTAAAGAACAAACACCTAGAAGAATTAAAGAGCAAACAAACAGAGATGAACAATACAATAACTGAAATGAAAAATACAGTAGAAAGAATCAGTAGCAGAATAACTGAGGCAGAAGAACGGATAAGTGCCCTGGAAGACAGAATGGTGGAATTCACTGCTGCGGAACAGAATAAAGAAAAAAGAATGAAAAGAAATGAAGACAGCCTAAGAGACCTCTGGGACAACATTAAACACAACAATGTTCACATTATAGGGGTCCCACAAGGAGAAGGGAGAGAGAAAGGACCCAAGAAAATATTTCAAGAGATTATAGTTGAAAACTTCCCTAACATGGGCAAGGAAATAGCAACCCACGTCCAGGAAGTGCAGAGAGTCACAGGCAGGATAAACCCAAGAAGAAACATACCGAGGCACATAGTAATCAAATTGACAAAAATTAAAGACAAAGAAAAATTATTGAAAGTAACAAGGGAAAAATGACAAAAAACATACAAAGGAACTCCCATAAGGTTAACAGCTGATTTCTCGGCAGAAACTCTACAAGCCAGATGGGAGTGGCATGATATACTTAAAGTGATGAAACGGAAGAACCAACAACCAAGATGACTCTACCCAGCAAGGATCTCATTCAGATTTGATGGAGAAATCAAAAGCTTTACAGAAAAGCAAAAGCTAAGAGAATTCAGCACCACCAAACCAGCTCTACAACAAATGCTAAAGGAACTTCTCAAAGTGGGAAATAAAAGAGAAGAAAAGGACCTACAAAAACAAACCCATAACAATTAAGAAAATGGTAATAAGGACATACATATCAATAATTACTTTAAATGTGAATGGATTAAATGCTCCAACCAAAAGACACAGGCTTGCTGAATGGATACAAAAACAAGACCCATATATATGCTGTCTACAAGAGACCCACTTCAGACCTAGGAACACATACAGACTGAAAGTGAGGGGATGGAAAAAGATATTTCCATGCAAATGGAAATCAAAAGAAAGCTGGAGTACCAATACTTATATCAGATAAAATAGACTTAAAATAAAGAATGTTACAAGAGACAAGGAAGGACACTACATAATGATCAAGGGATCAATCCAAGAAGAAGATATAACAATTATAAATATATATGCACCCAACATAGGAGCACCTCAATACATAAGGCAACTGCTAAGAATTATAAAAGAGAAAATTGACAGCAACACAATAATAGTGGGGGACTTTAACACCTCACTTACACCAATGGTCTGATCATTCAGAAAGAAAATTAATAAGGAAACACAAGCTTTAAATGACACAATAGACCAGACAGATTTAATTGATATTTATAGCACGTTCCATCCAAAAACAGCAGATTACAGTTTCTTCTCAAGTGCTCATGGAACATTCTCCAGGATAGATCACATCTTGGGTCACAAATCAAGCTTGGTAAATTTAAGAAAATTAAAATCATATCAAGCATCTTTTCCAACCACAACGCTATAAGATTAGAAGTCAATTACAGGGAAAACATGTAAAAAACACAAACATACATAGGCTAAACAATACGTTATTAAATAACTAAGAGATCACTTAAGAAATCAAAGAGGAAATCAAAAAATACCTAGAGACAAATGACAATGAAAACACAACGATCCAAACCTATGGGACACAGCAAAAGCAGTTCTAAGAGGGAAGTTTATAGCAATACAACCTACCTCAAGAAACAAGAAAAATCTCAAATAAACAATCTAATCTTACACCTAAAGGAACTAGAGAAAGAAGAACAAATAAAACCCAAAGTTAGTAGAAGGAAAGAATTCATAAAGATCAGAACAGAAATAAATGAAATAGAAACAAAGAAAACAATAGCAAAGATCAATAAAACTAAAAGCTGGTTCTTTGAGAAAATAAACAAAACTGATAAACTTTAGCCAGACTCGTCAAGAAAAAGAGGGAGAGAACTCCAATCAATAAAATTAGAAATGAAAAAGGAGAAGTTACAACGGAAACTGCAGAAATACAAAGCATCCTAAGAGACTACTACAAGCAACTCTATGCCAATAAAATGGACAACCTGGAAGAAATGGACAAATTCTTAGAAAGATATAACCTTCCAAGACTGAACCAGGAAGAAAAAGAAAATATGAACAGACCAATCACAAGTAATGAAATTGAAACTGTGATTAAAAATCTTCCAACAAACAAAAGTCCAGGATCAGATGGCTTCATGAGTGAATTCTATCAAACATTTAGAGAAGAGCTAACACCAATCCTTCTCAAACTCTTCCAAAAATTGCAGAGGAAGGAACACTCTCAAACTCATGCTATGAGGACACCATCACCCTGACAGCAAAACCAGACAAAGATACTACACAAAAAGAAAATTACAGACCAATATCACTGATGAATATAGATGTAAAAATCCTCAACAAAATACTAGCAAACAGAATCCAACAACACATTAAAAGGATCATACACCATGATCAAGTGGGATTATACCATGTTCTTGGATTGGAAGAATCAATATTGTGAAAATGATTATGCTACCCAAAGCAATCTACAGAGTCAGCGCAATCCCTATCAAATTACCAGTGGCATTTTTTACAGAAGTAGAACAAAAAATCTTAAAACTTGTATGGAGACACAAAAGACCCGAATAGCCAAAGTGGCCTTTAGGGAAAAAAACGGAGCTGGAGGAATAAGACTCCCTGACTTCAGACTATACTACAAAGCTACAGTAATCAAGACAATATGGTACTGGCACAAAAACAGAAATATAGATAAGATTGGGATTGACATACATACACTAACATGTATAAAATAGATAACTAATAAGAACCTGCTGTATAAAAAATAAATAAAGTAAAATTTAAAAATTCAAAAAAAAAAAAAAAAAAGAACAGGCTGAACTAATATTATGCAGTGCCATCCTGAGATTTAAAATCTAGATGCATGGGTCTCACATTTCAAGCGTCTTTAGGGACCAGTAAGGCTGATGGATATCAGACAACAGGAAGTAGTGGGGCCTGTGGGGGAACCAAGACTGAATAATGAGTGTATGCCCCACCTAAAGGCATTAAAAAATCAGTGAAAACTATCACACAAACACACACAATTTTAACCAAACAAAACTATTCCTCTGGCAGAGTCTGGCCCATGAGCCTCTAGTTTGTGCCCCTGTGACTGCTCTAAATTCTAGAAAAGAGCTGACCATGTCAAAGAAATAAGTAACAGAAAACATCCAGAAGAGCCATAGTAATCAAAATCTACAACAAGCAAATGGGGTATATAAATTTATACCTAGAATTCATCTTAATTCATCAGTTAAATTTAATCCAAAAAAACAGTAAATATTTATTGATTATTTGTAGATACAAAGTAATGACCTAAGTGTCTGGGGTTAAAAGATGGAATATGTTACTACTTCTGTACTTTGGTATTTAGTTCTCAGTTCGGGTCCCACAGGTTTTATGAATGGGCAGTTACACAGGTTACAGGTTACAAAATAACCTTTATTGTCTGCTCAGTAGAAAAATCAGTCCCTCATGCTGTCCATTGCATGCATGTCCATTCAGCTTTAAACGTATCATAGTCATGTAATGTCCTGTATCCTAAAATTGTCTCTTGTCTATCTATATAAAAATTCTGATTTCTTTAGTCTTTGGTGATAATAACTTGTGTTTGAATTCCAGTGCCTACTCAGGTCCCAGTAAAGATGCTCAATAAATATTCACTGAACCCAAAACTAATGTTTTTGAAATATGTCCACACATATTTTGATATTTTGTCTTCAAAAAAGTGAACTCTGGGAATTCCCTGGCAGTCCAGTGGTTAGAAATCCACGCTTTCACTGCTGAGGGCATAGGTCCAATCCCTGGTCAGGGAACTAAGATCCCACAAGACACACGGTGCAGCCAAAGAAAAAAGAAAAAAGTGAACTCTAACTCCACTATCATTAGGAGTGGTCTGAATTAAGTGACTCACTTTTAATAAACTGAACAGTGGAAGTGATGACTTCCAAGACTAGATCTTAAAAAGGCAGAGTTTTCCTCTTGCTCTCTTGGACAACTTGCTCTGGGGGAAGCCAGTTGCTGTGTCATGAAGACATTCAAGCAGCCCTATGGTAGTGAGAAACTGAAGCTTGCTGCCAACGGCCAGTAAGGAAATGATGCTTCTTGCCAAGAGCCGTATGAGTGAGCCATCTTAGAAGTTAATCCTTGAGCCTCAGTTAAGTCTTCATACGACTGCAGCCTTGACCAACAGCTAGATTGCAACTTCCAGAACCAGAACCATCCTGATAAACCACTCCTAAACTCCAGACCCACAGACACTATGTGAAATAATAAATGCTTATTATTGCTTTAAGTTGTTAACTTTTAGGGTAATTTGTTAAGCAGAAAGATAACTCATACGCCTACTGAAATTATCATCATGTTATGACATACACGCATCTTATGTCTAAAACCTAGCTGTTTTGGAGCCTCTTTCACTTACCTCCTTCCCCTCCTCCACTTCCCATTTTTGCCACCTCCAGAAGCCACCCATTCCCCTTTTTCTGAATATTAAAAAGTCCTAAATAGAATATTAAAAAGTCATTTTGCTCCTAATGGGCCCAAGAGAGGGATTGCTCAGGGTCAGATCTTTATCTTCTTTCTAATGTGAAAGATGTTGGAGGAGATATTTTGGATCATCCAGACCTCTCATCAATCTATTCATAAATATCCACTTAGTTCAGTTATGTATCCATTTATTCACCCGAGAGGATTTTAATTATAATCAGCAGTGTCAGCTTGGAAAATGAAGGAAAGCAATCAGAAGCATAAACAGGTCTTCGGAGTGTATGTGGATATGCCCATAAGTGGAAGTATTTTCAGACTTGTGACCAGGGGAAGGACTTGACCTTTGGTGACAGATGGAGTAGAAAATATTACAATAGGCAGGGGTAGCATTGTGAGAGGTGTGAAAATGATATACAGGATACCTTAGATGTTAGTTTCATTCTATAGTCTCTTCCCTGCTCAGTATACTTCCCAGCAGCTTTAGCACAGAGGCTGAGACAATGTGTCCTTGTTTTACAGAATATTGTTTTACAGACAGCTCCTAGCAGAGTCTGGTACAGAGAGGAGAGTGGGCAACTATTGCTGCCAAAGGGAGTATCAGAAACTGGACATGACTTTGTGCACGGAAACTACTTCCCCTTCCCCACAGATTTTTGAAAGCAATGAATAAATAAAGAGTGGCTCTGAACAGCCAATGCAAGTAAAGAAAGAGGAAATGTCAGGTCTTAGAAGTTTATCAACAAAAGTCTTAAATAGAAAAGAATACATATCACAGCCCTAGGAAAATCCCTCTTTAATTGTTTCCTGATCTATATTATTGCAGATTAGAGAAAAAAAGCTTAAGGTATTTGATCTCTTTTGCTGAAAACCACTCCCACTGGTGGGACTGGCATCTTATTACATTTCTCACCTGATATAACAATGAGTTGACTACACTATAGTATCTAATCCTCAGATTTATTAACTTAAAATGGAGCCAATATTTATCTCATAAGATTATTGAGGATAAAGTAAGATAATTATATTTAGGGAAATATAAAAAGTGCTTCATAAGTGATAATTGTCTTAGGTTGGGGGTCCCCAAATCTGACCCTGAGTCAAGGTGTTATGAGTTGAATTGTGTGCCCCATAAAAGATATTAAAATTCGCATCCCTGGTACCTATAAATGTAACCTTATTTGGAAATAGGGTCTTTGCACATGTAATTAAGTTGTGATATGGTCATCAGAGTGGGTTCTTGATCCAATATAACCAGTGTTCTTATATGAGGGGAAGACGGCCACGTGAAGACACAGAGACACAGGGAGGATGCTATGTAAAGATGGAGGCAGAGACTGGAGTGATGCATTTACAAACCAAAGAATGCCACGGATTGTCAGCCATCACCAGAAGCTAGGAGAGATGCATGGAATAGACTTTCCCTCAGAGCCCTGAACAGGAACCAATCGCACCAACACCTTTACTGTATTTCCAACTTCTGGCCTCCAGAACTGTGAGAGAATAAACTTCTGTTGTTTTAAGCCACACAATTTATGGTACTTTGTTACAGCAGCTCCAGGAAACTAATACACAAGGATTTGAGAGTATGTGGTTTATCTTGAAGGAGAGACCTGGAACCACTGATAGCAGAGTGGGGAAGTGAGACTGGGGAGAGAAGGCCAGTAACAGAGTGGGCTGATGGGTAAGTTACCTCTGCAGGTGGGGCTCAGCCCTTTTGTAGACTCCTGGAGACAGTGTGGAAGATGCCTCAGAGTTGTCCTACTTCTCAGGAGTGAGGACATTGGTATACTTATTAGTATAAATGTCGGTATATTAGTGTTCTATGGCCGCTGTAACAAATCACAAATTTGGTGGCTGAAAACAACAGAAACTTATTCTCTCACAGGTCTAGGGGTCAGAAGTCTGAAATCAGTATCCCTGGAATCATGCAGTCAGCAGGGTCACCCTCCCTCTAGAGGCTCTAGGGGAGAATCTGCTCCTTGCCTCTTCCCCCTTCTGATGGCTGCTGGCACTCCTTGACTTGTTGCTACATCACTACACTCTCTGCCTCTGTGGCAACGTCTCCTCCTCTTCTGTGTGAAATCTCTCTCTGCCTAGCCCGTAAGAATACATGTGATTGCATTTAGGGCCCACTTGGACACTCAAGAATCATCTCCCCATCCCAAGATCCTTAATCATACCTTTGGCTCTACAACATAAAATTCAACAGTTTCAGGGCCTGATATCTTCAGAGGACATTTTCCAGCCTGCCACAGGTAGTATATGTATATATCCTTCAGCTTCCATTTGTCATTGGTTGAAGGCTGCTCTCAGGGGTGAAAATTCCTTGGCACTTCTGTCCTGTCCTGCAGGGGTTGAGAAAAACTCAGGTGAAAAGTTGCAAGCTCTTGCAGAGGACTTCTTTCCGGCATGTATGGAGGAAGTGCTGAGAGGATGTCAATGGGATGACAACAACAACATCTGCTACGTTATTATTTTTTGTTATTATTTAGGTTTTTGGTTAATTTTAAATTGAATAATTAATCATTAGTTCTAATTATGGTTATTAGCTATTTTAGCCTAATTTTCTGATGATGCACAATATAAATTATTTGCACTATCTGAACTTAGAAAATATTATCCCACCTACCTGAACTTTGTCATTTCTACAAAGGTCCACTTAAATATACATTGCTCTGTCCTTTCCTCCAAAGCAGCTTTCTTTTATCGTTTTTCTTTTTTTAGCACCTGTGCAATCTCTTATTAACCTCTATTTGGTCATGCATAATTATCTTTCTCAACTATATATATATATTTCTCAACTATATTTTAGCATTGACGAAGGTAGAGGAATGACATGTATATTTTCAAATTCTTGATGCTGGGATTTGGGAGACTTATAATTATAATCTGGTACCTTTAGTAATTTTTCATAAGGAAATACGAAGCATCTACTTTGAACATATTACATGCTTTTAGTTTCTTCAAGGTCCCTTCTTATAACATATACATTATCTTGTGGGACAGGAAACTGTGAAGCCTTATTGTACTTTGCCCACTTAGTGACAGTTTTCAAACCAGTTTGTTTATAGAAAACAGAACTGTAATATGGTGAATGGCCGAGAAATCCCTGGCTTATTTCTAAAGATCTCTGGAATATCAGGATTCTGGCTGTGGGTAAATGAATGAAATAGGCAATGTTGGAAGAGGTACAAGTGAAAAATATAGTTTCATTTTGAACATGGTGATCTGAAGTTCCATGGTTATCTTCTGGAGATGTCCAGGAGGTAGGTGGTTACATGACTGAAGCTTGAGGGAGAGATATGGACCAGATGAAAGATTTAGGAATCTCTTTGCATTAGGTAGATGGATGAGATCACACCAGAAGAGCAAGTAGAACATAAAGAGAAGTAGAAAAGTGGGCCTGGTACTTCCCTGGTGGTGCAGTGGCAAAGAATCCTCCTGCCAATGCAGGGGACATGGGTTCGAGCCCTAGTCCGGGAAGATCCCACATGCCATGGAGCAACTAAGCCCATGCACCACAACTACTGAGCCTGCACTCTAGAGACCATGAGCCACAACTACTGAGCCCGTGAGCCACAACTACTGAAGCCCACACACCTAGAGCCCGTACTCCGCAATAAGAGAAGCCACCGCAATGAGAAGCCCGCGCACCGCAACGAAGAGTAGCCCCCGCTCGCTGCAGCTAGAGAAAGCCCGCGCGCAGCAACGAAGTTCCAACGCAGCCAAAAATAAATAAAATTTTTAAAAAACTTAATAATTGTGTCTGAGATAAAAAAAAAAAAGTGGGCCAACAGTGGAACCCTGAGAGTCATCTACATTGAAGAGGCAGGAGGAAGAAAGAATGGAAGTAGGAGGAGAACCTGGGGAAGAGGCTGTTAAGGGAGCCAAGGGAGTCAAAATTCTAATGTGAGAAAGGAAAAATGCAGCAGAGAGATCTAATAAAGTTAAAAAAAGAAAAAAAATGATGTAATTCTGTGCACACTTAAAAAAATTTCACAACAACTTGGAGGTTCTTGGTGATCTTAATGAGAGCAGTTTCAGTGGAATGTTATGGGCAGAGTCTCAAAAGGGCTCACAGGAAACTCTGGGTACGTTACCTGTGAAGCTAGTTTGGGGTAGTCCAGTGACCCCTCTTAGCTCAAGTGTCCAGGAAAGCTATGGAAGATCCAAGAGGATCTAGAGCCCAAACTGAGCTTAGCAGTGATTTGAGTGAATGGGAAATGACACAAAGCTGGGGACGACATAACTGAGAAACCAGAAGATTACATTAGTAGGAATCATGTAAACTTCCATTTGTTAAGTTTGCGTTTAAATAACAGATTGCTCAAAACCAAGATGGGAGAGATTTAGCTTGGCAACAACTGTTTAAAAATGATCCAAAGATTTCTGGTTGATTATAAACTTAAAACGGGCCAAGAGTATGACTTAATTCTTAAAAAGGCTAGTACAGGCTTGGGCTGTGATAACAGAGAAAAGGAAGTGGAGATAAAACTAGTTTTTGTGGTTTTTGTTTTTTTCTAAGTAAAGACAAACAGGGAAGGAGGAAAATAAAAAAGCAATTAAAAGGAGATGGAGTCATTAGGAAAAAAATTAAGGATGGAAGAGATTTCAGTATATTTACTGGCCAAGGGTAAAGATCCATTAGGGAGAGAAAGAATACAGGAGAAAAGGGATAATTAGCGATACATGGAGTCAGATGAAGCTGGGAGAAGTTGGTTTTGAACGGAAATGGGGATGCTTCACCCTTGGAGAGACTGGACGGAAGGCTGAAAGGATGGGAGTGACCACAGATAAGCTGTTATGTTTGGGAAGGAATTCAGCCACTTGGGAAGAGTACAGGATAATGTTCTCAATTTGCTTGATGAAGTAATATTCCAGTGGGATAGGTTCTGCTGTTTCTGAGAGTGTGTGTAAAGAACACAGAGCAATGGGGAAACTGGGGAAGTTGGAAGGGAGGGTAAGAAGAGTTCTGGATAGAATGGGATTCTTGGTCTTTGAAGGGGGATCCAGAAATTGGCAGGTTTCCTCTCAGTCTCTATAAGATCAACACCCACTAGGGAGGTCAGATTCTTTGGAGCCTCTGCTGGCTTTTCCCCTCTGGCTCAGGACTGCTAGGCCAGACTCTGTCAGGGATGTGCTCAGAATCACAGACTTAAGAAAAAAAAAATCTGAAGTGGAATTTTAAAATTTATTCATGAAAAAAAGTCTTTGAGAGACAATCATTTTGAAAAACATACTCTTATTCTTGCAATGTCTAAATCGTCCTGTTAAAACTCATGACTGGCGGAATTACTAAGCAGACAGTATAATTTACAGAAAAGTAATAGTTGTAAGATACTGAAATGCAGATGAATCTCACTGGTATAACTCTTAATCAGACAGTGGTTAAAATTAAGGCAAAAAGTGTTTCAAAATAAAACATTAAGAATCATGGACTTTTCAATATCCTGGTTGTTATATCATAGCTTTGCAAGATGTTACCTTTGGGAGAAGCTGGCTAAAGGATATATGGGATCTCTATTATATTTTATAACTGCATGGAAATTTACAGTTGTCTCAAAATAAAAACTTTAATAATAAAAAAAAAGAATCATAGAGTTTTGAGTGCCGAAAGGTCATGAGAAATCATTAGCCATTCCACAAACGCGCCCAGAGAGCTTGTCGAGGGCCAGGCGAGGGGCGGGTACTACACGAAAGGAATAAGCTCTTCTCTGTCCTCACGACTTTACGGGAGGAAAGCTGACTACAAAACTCAGCATCTATAAAAGAAAGATGAGACGAGCTACATCCTACAACAAGCTAAACATGAGGAGACGTACAAAATGAAGGCAGGGATTGAAAAAAATCAAGTCCTTTCGTTCTGAGGGGAGAAGCCCGATTTCCTTAAGAATTTCAAAGAAACAGAGCAAGAGTCAAAGATTCAAAGACCCTGTGAGGTGAACCCCACCCTAGGACCATTCACCTTTGGCGATTCCCGGTTCCGTGTGTGCTCATGCGCGTGCACGCCGCGGCGCCGCCGGCCCAGGGACGCGAGAACGTTACCGCGAAAGGGCGCGTGCCCGCTCCTGTCTACGGAAGTCCCGCCCCCATTTCCGGCGGCGGAGGGTGGGAAGGGGCTAAGAGCCTCTTCCGGCTAGAGCAGTGACGGTGGTTTCGCACGTGTGTTTCTCCTTCGGGATTCCCGGATTACCCCTGCCCCTGGTGAATTTGTCGGGCCTGGGTTCCCCTGCAGATTTAAGGATGAAGGCGGTAAGTGTCCTTAGAAGCTCGGTCCCCGCGGCTTATGGCCCCTTTGGCTCACAGAGTCGCTCCCTGGTGCAGCCTTTCGGCGGTTCTCGCCCTTGTGTGGGGGGCGGTGGCCTAGATTGGGTGGGGGGGGTCCTTCCTGGCTCTAAGCGCTGTCAGTTTCCCCGCCCTTAGACCTGGCTCCTTTTTCATCGCCAGCTGTGCGCGCTTGGCTTCAAGGGACCGCAGTGAGACTAGCACGGAGTCTTGAGTTCATACATAGGATGTCAGATTTGAAGGGTTCTACAAGACCATCTTCTGAACCCGTTATTTCATAGATGAGAAGCAGGGTCCTGCCTTCAATGAGCTTATGAGTTGTGGGACCTGAAATAAGTCCGTTTTTTTCTCCCTAAAGGGTAGGAGATAGAAAAGCAAGTAATTTCTGAGAGGTCACCAGCAAGAGAGTTGTAATCCACATACCCGAATTCAGTTTTGCTTTCCTTAGTTTAAGGGTCTTTGACAAATCACATAGACTCTTTAAGCCGTAGCTTCCCCAGTAATATGAGGATAACAGCTGTCGCTACTTGACTAGGCTGTTGGAGGTAATATGTTAGAGCACTTTGTAAACAGTAAAGCGATATGTAAACGTCAGTTATTGTGAAAGACAGCCAGCATTTTGCTCTTATTATGCCAAACTACAGGCGTTAAGCTAGCCTTGAATAACCGTTTACCACTAGCTTAGTGGTTCTTCACCTTTTTTGGAGTCTTAGACTCCTTTGAGCATCTGTGGATTCTGGTCACAGGAAGACCCTCCTGTTGAATAACTGATGATCTAGTGCCATTCTGTAGGATTAATGCCATAGTGTGGTTTTAGCTTTTATATCCAAGACCCATGGCTGTGAGACATTAAAATTGTGGAATTGGTCTAATGAAATTTTATAATCAATTCTCTTTAACCTGATTTTAAAAATAATTTAAATTTCTGGATATGCAGTGCTTCTTCTGTTGTTGTTTTCTAGAGAAGAAATAAAAAACAGGTCCCAAGCTTTCGGAAGTTGCTAAAAACTAGTAAAGTCAAACTTGAAAACAAACTAAAAAACAAACAATTTAAACAACAAAGCACTCTCAAGAAGTACCGAAAAGAACAGAGGAAACTAAGACAAGCTGTAAAAGATGCTGTGTCTAAGAAACCTATTCCATTGGAGGACCCAAAGAAAAAACGACCAGGTAATTGTGAAAACATTCATGTGTTCCAGTTTCCATTGATTTGTTTTAAAATGTTCTTCATGGAATAACTTTGCTTTCTAGTAATCACTCTTCTTGTTCTCAGGTCTTCCTAAGAGTAGGTAAGGATCGTAGTCCTATATGCTTTATCACAATTAGTATGAGAAAACATTTCAGTACAGTATTCACAGTGAGAAAGAGCTAGACTCGCCTTTCAGTTTGTCTAGAAAGCAGATCTGAAGATACAATACATACTTGGGAAAACAGACTCAGAGTAGCAAATGTAAATAATTGTTGGGCATGCCAGTGCTGCCACTTTTCCGTTCACTGGCAGTTAGCTAAGGTAAGAACATTGCTTTTCTCTGGTGCATTCTTCACAGTGTTGCTAAGTTTCACTTAGTTTTCTAAACTTCTGGCTTTCTTTTCACTTGGAAACTTGGAGTGAAATTGAGCTGTAATTGTCAGGGTTATTCTTTTGTAAACCTGTTCAAAAATTCCCAAGTACTCAAAAAACAGGTAAGGAATATGACCATTTTGAGTCAGACCAGTTTTTCTACAGGGTTACTCATACTTTCAGGGAATTCATATTTGGCTCTATCTGACTCTTCATTCTTCCCATGCCCATCTCATTCTCTTATCCTGACCTATTTAGTTTGATCCCTTGGCAACACGTTATTGTGATGTATAAAAGGTCATGGGACTGGAAGTCAGGAAACTTGAACTTTTCTCTTAATTTTGTTGCTTACTAGCAGTGTGGCCTTAGTCCGTCACTTAATCTCCAGGTACTTCATCTATTTAAAAAAAAAAATGCATTGGTTGAGTTAGATATTTTTAAAGATCTATCTAAATTTCAGAAGAATTTAAAAAGCATGATGTGTTAGTAATTACATTTTAAAAATAGAAGCAAAAGATTTCTTCATTCTTATATGTTGAGCATCTAAATGAAGTCTCTCAGGCAGTTGGGTATAAGAGTGTAATGTTCAAGTGAAAGATCTGGGTTAGAGAGAATAGTTTTTGGAATTATCAACATGTAGATGGTAATCAGAGCCTTAGGCTTGGGTAAAATCACCATGGAGACTGTGTAGCGTGAAAATAAGAGAACCTAGAACAGAATTTTAAGGAACCCCAGCATTTAAGAACTGGGTGATCTCAAATGCTCTGAAGGACATTGCAGAATGTGTGGACACATTTATTTTTTGGTTGTTACAGTGACCTAAGAATGCTCCTGGCATTTAGATTTCAGGGGGTCAGAGATGCTGGCATTTTGCCTAGCCCAGGACACCCAAGTACAACAAAGAATTGTCCTGCCCAGCGTGTCAGTAGTGCTCCCGTTTAGAAACACTGGGCTAAGGTGTTAGTAAAGCACATGCTTTTCCTATCATAGACACAAAAATGCAGCGTTCTACATTTCTAATACTTGTTTCTGATTTCTTGTTGTTGTTGGAACAGGTAAAAGGATTGAGAGGGAAGAGGAAGAAGAGGAGGAAGCCCTTCCTTTAGATATGATGGATGAAGATGACTTACAGTTAATGAAGGATTTAGGGCAAAGAGCATCTTTTCTAACGAGAGATCTTTCTTCTAGGTAATACTTCATTTAGATTGTAGTCATTCGCATCCTTTCACTGCTAAAAACTTGGTTCTGAATTTTACTTAGGTGGTTAGTGCAAGATGCTGCTCATCTCTGAACACAGTGTTTACAAAGAGTAAACCCTATTCAGTCTATTTCCTAAATAACGTTAGTTCATAAATAAAACAAGCTGATTTTATTTAGTGTATATCTTTATTTCTTTTGAGTCTGAATAGTGAAGTGGAGTGAATGGGTGAAGTATGCTGTTCTTTGTTTGAGGCAGAGCGGTCCCGAGTTCTTTATGGCCATGTTACACATGCCTCAGTCCTTGTTACCCTATTAGGTACATATTATTCCCTTTTACAGAGAGGAAACTAATGCTTTCCCATTGTCACAAGTAGTGGATCTGAAATTTAAACTTAGATACTTCTAAGTCAAAAGTCCATGCTATGTTGTGACAGTTTTGGGGAAAGTAAAATAGCATGATATCACCCTTGGCTCTGTGGAATATTCTTCAAAGAAAAATCTGCTGTAACTTTCACCTTTGTTTTGCCTCTAAAGGGAAAACTAAGTGTAGCCATAGTTTGAGTCTTTATGGTTGGCCATACAATTCATTTATTCATTTACTATACAAATGCTTGGTCTAGATGCTAATATCTATATGCCTATTAAAGGTTTGGTTAGTGGTTTATTTTTCTATGCTTTTAAAATGATAGGTCTCTAGGTTCTTTTTTAAATATATTAAAACTAAATTTTTTTTTTCCTGCAGTGAGCCTGTTCACGCCAGGAAGCGGAAGCATGAGCATGTTATAGATAAATATGAAAAAATACCAAGAACTCTGCAAACTGCACCAGAGAAGGAACTGATTCACTTACTTCCTATTAAAGATAAAAGTGGTATAATCCCACAGACCAGAGAGAAACCAGGTGATCAGCCCATGTATTAGTTAAAATTTTAGCTCCTTACTAATAATCACGTTCAAAATTTTTTCATTCAAAATTTATTTTCTTTTAACTTTTACCCATATTTACAAAAGGGGATAGCTACAGTTAGTCATAGAACAAACTTGATTTTGGCCGGAAATACAGATGGTTATCTCAGGTGCCCATTGTACTATGAGTACAGCTGAAGCCACAAAGTTAAGGTGATTCTTTTCAGAGTATTTCATTATGTTGTTTCTAAAATTAGAGCATATTAGTCATCCTTTTTTAGCCTTTTTTTCCTTACATGTATTTTTTGTGAAATACACACAAAAGTCCAGAAATCAAAGATGTGAAGGTATGTGGTTTATCACCAAAAGCATACCCATAAAACTACCATCTGGGCAAGAAGGAAGTACTGCCAGCACCCAGAAACTTCCCTATACTCCCCTAAATCACTAATTGCTCCCTCCTGACAAAAGTAACTATTTTCTTGAGTTTTATGGTAATCACTTCCCTGGTTTTCCTTGTGGTTTTACCACTTATGTATATTATCACATTTTTAATATGCATATTTTCCATATAGTTATTGACAATAACCAAGATGAAGAGGATCAAGAAGAGATGGAACCTGAAGAAGGTAATGGGATGCATCTTTCTAGTTACTAAATTGTTAATTGAGAATTACATTTTTTTACTTAATGTGAATTAATTAAAATCTGGAATGTGCATTTTGGAGTACTGGTCATTTCAAGCTCATTTCGAACATTTTCCCACATTTTGAAAGTTACCTTGTGTAACTTGAGTCTTTTAAAAAAAAAATTATATAATTATTTAGTTTTGGCTGTGTTGGGTCTTTGTTGCTGCACATGGGTTTTCTCTAGTTGCGGCGAGCGGGGGCTACTTTGTTGTGGTGCGTGGGCTTCTCATTGCAGTGGCTTCTCGTTGTGGAGCATGGGCTCTAGGCGCACAGGCTTCAGTAGTTGTGGCATGTGGGCTCAGTAGTTGTGGCTCATGGGCTCTAGAGTGCAGACTCAGTAGCTGTGGTGCACGGCCTTAGTTGCTCTGCAGCATGTGGGATCTTCCTGGACCAGGGCTCGAACACGTGTCCCCTGCATTGGCAGGTGGATTCTCAACCACTGCACCACCAGGGAAGCCCTGTAATTTGATTCTTTGTTGCTTTTATTATGGAAAATTTTATTCAGTTATGTTTGTGATGTCTAGGTATGCATGAAGAATCTTATAAATTGTTGCTGTTTTGAATTCTTTTTAATTGTAAAGAAGGACCTGCCTACAAATAACTGTTCACTTTTTAGCTTAAATTGTAAAAATGATTCTGTGGTACAGAATTATTTTGGTTCTTTCTTAGAGCAATTATACTTTATGTATGTCTGCTTTACATAACTAAATGTGGGTTCTGATAGCTAGAACAGTTCTAATCAAAGTTAAACTGAAAGAACGTATTTTATTTATTTTTAAAAATAAATTTATTTATTTAATTTATTTATTTTTGGCTGTGTTGGGTCTTCATTGCTGCATGTGGGCTTTATCTAGTTGTGGCGAGCGGGGGCTACTCTTCACTGCGGTGCACGGGCTTCTCACTGCGGTGGTTTCTCTTGTTGCGGAGCACGGGCTCTAGGCATGCGGGCTTCAGTAGTTGTGGCTCTCAGGCTCTAGAGCACAGGCTCAGTAGTTGTGGCACACGGGCTTAGTTGCTCCGCAGCATGTGGGATCTTCCTGGACCAGGCCTCGAACCCACGTCCCCTGCATTGGCAGGCGGATTCTTAACCACTGCGCAACCAGGGAAGCCCTGAACGTATTTTATTGTTTGAAACTATATCGGTTTGGAATTTGTGATAGAACAAGCCGGTTAAATTTTACTTTCTCTTAGCAAACCATATTAGTGTAAATGAGATTACAGGTCAACTGTTAACTGTTTTTAGGCATCCTTCATCAGCTCATTACAGATTATGCTTGTGTGTTATTAAATCTAATTCCCTGTGAATTTCTTAAGGTGGATGTATTTTGTGTAGCTCAAAGGACTGTATAGAGTTGAAAACAAAGGAGCATGTACTTTTAAAAAAACTAAATGAGATTGCTCTTTTCCTTAATTAGTATGAATTATTGTGGGTTTATTAGCACAGTAGTTAAAAATGTGAACTCTTAAGTCAGACTGCCTGGGTTTGAATCCCATTTCTGCCAGGGATATGAGCTTAGGCAAGTTACTTTCTCTTTGCCTCAGTGTATCTACAGAATTGAGCTAATGATAGTACTTGCCTCATGTGATTGTTGAGAGGGTGATATGTAGTAATCTTGGCCCATGGCAAATGCTTGATAAAAGTTAGCTATCATGATTATTTGTTTTTTATAAATTTATTTATTTTATTTATTATTTTTGGCTGTGTTGGGTCTTCGTTGCTGCGCACGGGCTTTCTCTAGTTACAGGGAGCGGGACCTACTCTTCGTTGCGGTGCATGGGCTTCTCATTGCGGTGGCTTGTCTTGTTGCGGAGCACAGGCTCTAGGCACGCGGGCTCAGTAGTTGCATCACATGGGCTCAGTAGTTGTGGCTCGTGGGCTCTAGAGCATAGGCTCAGTAGTTATGGTGCATGGACTTAGTTGCTCTGCAGCACGTGGGATCTTCCCAGATCAGGGCTCGAACCCGTGTCCCCTGCATTGGCAGGCAGGTTCTTAACCGCAGCACTACCAGGGAAGTCCCGATTATTTGTTACTACAAGAAAGTTATTTTATTAATTAAGGTTCTTGGATACTTGTAAATAAAGACATGTTTAAGAGGGGGAACCTAATCTGTTTCAGAGATCATTGAAGAACCCATTAAAGAGCTGACATTAGAAGAACATTTAATTGAGAGGAAGAAGAAACTACAAGAGAAGAAAATGCGTATCGCAGCCTTGGCATCTGCCATATTATCAGATCCAGAAAGTAATGTAAGTATAATTAATTTCCTTAGGCTCTTCATATTATATGTTGTAACAGTCTAATCTTTTAATATTCTCTTGTTAGCTATATGCACACACAGAAAGGAAGAGCATTAACAAAATGTAGTAACTGAGTTAGAATAAGAGTACACAGGACCTTAGCCTAATCCAAATCTGTAGTCTTAGAAAAGTTACTTACACATTCTGAGTCTTACTTTCTTCATCTCTAAATGAAGATATTGGACTTAATGTTGTAACTCTAAAAGTGGTTAAGTGTAAAAATTAACAGTACTAGGGAGGAGGAACCAACTTGCAAGTTGCTTGACTGATCTATAGAGTTATTAAGGAAGGTGGTACACAAACGCCAGTGAGATTAGTTCAGGAATAATTGTAAGTGGAAAAATTTTTTTCTTTAAATTTATTTACTTATTTATTTATTTTTGGCTGCATTGGGTCTTCGTTGCTGTGCGTGGGCTTTCTCTAGCTGCAGCAAGTGGGGACTACTCTTCATCGCGGTGTGCAGGCTTCTCATTACAGTGGCTTCTCTTGTTGCGGAGCACGGACTCTAGGCGCGCGGGCTTCAGTAGTTGTGGTACGTGGGCTCAGTAGCTCCGTGGCACATGGGATCTTCCCAGACCAGGGCTTGAACCCGTGTCCCCTGCATTGACAAGCGGATTCTTAACCACTGCGCCACCAGGGAAGTCCGGAAAAAGTCTATCTGTTTTAAATAAAGTAGACTGAAGAGTTATAATGAATTATCAGTGAGCCATGGGCATGGGGGTAAAGGTGGTGATAGTTATAACATGTGGGCTCAAGAAACCTGAGGTTCAGTCTTGGCTCTTTTTTTTTTTGGCGGTACGCGGGCCTCTCACTGTTGTGGCCTCTCCTGTTGCGGAGCACAGGCTCCGGACGTGCAGGCTCAGCAGCCATGGCTCACGGGCCTAGCTGCTCCGCGGCATGTGGGATCTTCCCAGACTGGGGCATGAACCTGTGTGCCCTGCATCGGCAGGCGGACTCTCAACCACTGTGCCACCAGGGAAGCCCCTTGGTTCTTTTAAGTACTATCTGTTAGACTTTGGGAAAGTCGTTTTACCCAAGCTCATTTTCTTCATCTCTAAAAAGAGAATGGTACTTTTTTGTTTTTTGGCTGCGCTACGTAGCATGTGGGATCTTAGTTCCCCAACCAGGGATCGAACCTGTGCCCCTGCAGTGCAAGTGTGGAGTCTTAACCACTGGACTGCCAGGGAAATCCAGATGGTACCTATTTTAAAACTGTTGTGAGGATTAAATGATAAAATATTCATGAAGTCATTTAAGGGGTACTATTCTTTTTAGCTTGGTGTCCCCAGCATCCTACTGTGATGAGTATTTGTTTATTGAATGATAAAATAGATTATTTACATTTATAGAAAAAAATTCATATGGGTATGCTTTGCTGCAGTACTTGTCCTTTTCTAATAAAGTGAGGGGAAAGGTCTGGAGCAGAATTGGGGAGGGGAATTTGGAATATTTCTCACCAGTATGATCTTATATAATCAGTATAAAACCATAGAGACAAGAGCTATTGATCTCATTTTACAGTTGAAAAATTAAGGCTTACAAATTCAAGTTGTTTCATATTTTAACAGCTACTAGATTGGAACCCAGGTCTTCTAACTCTGGATCCTCATGCTCATTTTATACAAGTTAGGGTTGCAAATAGGTGGTGGCATATTTGTCCTCTCACCACTATATGGCAAACATTTTTGACCAACCAGCACCTTCTCAAGATAGCAGAGCACTCGAGCAGGCAGTGGTAGTTCATCCAGTCAAGCACATTTGTTGAAATCAGCTTTTCACTTCTTCATCACATAATACAAATGATCTTTCTATGATCTTGTTGAAACTAAATGTGGATACATTATATTTAATTCCTGATTAGTTCATGTATAGGTGATTAATATACTTGATTGATGTATGTAACATTTTAATATATTTCAAAAAGTGTTTTTAGGGAAATAGGGCACACATGTTTTAGGAAAACCCAGTGCCATTTGCAGCAACATGGATGGACCTAGAGATTATCAGACTAAGTGAAGTAAGTCAGACAGAGAAAGACAAATACATGATATCACTTATGTGTGGAATCTAAAAAAATGATACAAATGACCTTATTTTAAAAATAGAAGTAGACTCAGTCATACAAAACAAACTTACGGTTACCAAAGGGGAAAGGGGCAGGCGAGAGATAAATTAGGAATTTGGAATTAACAGGTATAGATTACTATATATAAAGTAGATAAACAACAAGGACCTGTATAGCACAGGGAACTGTGTCAGTATCTTGTAATAACCTATAATGAAAAAGAATCTGAAAAAGAATATATGTTTATATATATATATATAAAACTGAATCACTTTGTACCTGAAACATTGTAAATCAACTATACTTCAATTAAAAAAAGTAGCATCGGGCTTCGCTGGTGGTGCAGTGGTTGAGAGTCTGCCTGCCGATGCAGGGGACGCGGGTTTGTGCTGCGGTCCAGGAGGATCCCACATGCCGCGGAGCGGCTAGGCCTGTGAGCCATGGCCGCTGAGCCTGCGCATCCGGAGCCTCCACAACGGGAGAGGCCACAACAGTGAGAGGCCTGCGTACCGCAAAAAAAAAAAAGTAGCATCATAAATAAAAAGAAAACCTAATAAAAAAAGAATTTCTAAAAAATAGGTAGATTAATAAATTTATACTTTTTAAAGTATATTTTTTCTAACTGCTTATTTAACAAAAATATGATGAACTTATAGCTTTAGTGATACATCTTTTTTAATGTGAGCAATGTCTGTAGTTGTGTGTGGCTGTACTAGACTGTGAGCCATTGTGTGAATTCCACTTACTGTGCCAGATGTGAGGCTGTTGTCTTTTGTTTATAATTGTCTTGCCATTTCTCTAGCCATATAAGTTATTTCTTTAACAGATTAAAAAATTGAAAGAATTACGTTCCATGCTGATGGAACAGGATCCTGACGTGGCTGTTACAGTTCGAAAGCTGGTGATAGTTTCTCTGATGGAGTTATTTAAAGACATTACTCCTTCTTATAAAATACGACCCCTAACAGAGGCAGAAAAATCTACCAAGGTAATGCTGGATATAATTTTTTTTTAACATCTTTATTGGAGTATAATTGCTTTACAATGTTATGTTAGTTTCTGCTGTATAACAGAATGAATCAGCTATATGCATACATATATCCCTATATCTCCTCCCTCTTACGTCTCCCTCCCACCCTCCCTATCCCACCCCTCTAGGTGGTTACAAAGCACTGAGCTGACCTCCCTGTGCTATGCAGCTGCTTTCCACTACCTGTTTTACATTTGGTAGTGTGTATATGTCAGTGCTACTCTCTCACTTCATCCCAGCTTACCCTTCCCCCTCCCTGTGTCCTCAAGTCCATTCTCTACATCTGCGTCTTTATTCCTGTCCTGCCCCTAGGTTCATCAGAACCTTTTTTTTTTTAGATTCCATATATTTGTGTTAGCATACGGTATTTGTTTTTCTCTTTCTGATTTACTTCACTCTGTATGACAGACTGTGGGTCCATCCACCTCTCTACAAATAACTCAATTTTGTTTCTTTTTATGGCTGAGTAATATTCCATTGTATATATGTGCCACATCTTTATCCATTCATCTGTTGATGGACACTTAGGTTGCTTCCATGTCCTGACTATTGTAAATAGTAATGCTGGATATAATTACTACACAAAATAAGCTGAAAATTTTGCATAGCTAGAGATGGGAGAAATAGTGGGGACACTCATATTTTGTGCTAATTTAAAAATGGATTTCAGTATTTTGATTTAAGAAAATAATCTTTTTTGGTCTTTTTAGATCCGCAAAGAAACCCAGAAGTTAAGAGAATTTGAAGAAGGCCTGGTTAGCCAATATAAATTTTACTTGGAAAATCTGGAGCAAATAGTTAAAGGTATATTAAAAATATCTTAAAAGTATGTAACACACTTAGCTTTGATCAGGAATGTGAATTCTATATTCTGTCCTGTGTGTTTAGAGTCGTATAGTGTATGGTCAGGAGCAGAGTCTATAGAGTCAGACTTCCTGGGTTCAAATTCTGGTTCACCACCTATGTGGTGGGCAAAGGACTTAATCTCTCTGTGCCTCAGTTTTTCCTGTCTATAAAATGGGAATAAGGATAGTACTTTACCTCATAGGATTGTTGTGAGTAGTGAATTAAGTTATAGATATAAAGTAGAATTATAGTGCCTATACTAGGCACTGGGCTTTATCAGCTATCAGTATTAGTATTATTGTTGCTGCAGTTCTTTACCTAGTCAGTAGTTGTATGTTTCTTGAATTCATGAATGGCTGGAATTTATTCTACTGGTTTTTTTTGAGGGTTTTTTTCTACATCTTTATTGGAGTATAATTGCTTTACAGTGTTGTGTTAGTTTCTGCTATATAATAAAGTGAATCATCTTTATGCATACGTATACCCCCATATCCCCTCCCTCTTGTGTCTCTCTCCCACCCTCCTTAATCCCACCCCTCTAGATGGTTGCAAAGGACCGAGCTGATCTCCCTGTGCCATGCAGCTGCTTCCCACTAGCTATCTATTTTGCATTTGGTAGATGTACTTGGGGCAGGACAGGAATAAAGACAGACATAGAGAATGGACTTGAGGACAAGGGGAGGGGGAAGGGTAGGCTGGGACGAAGTGAGAGAGTAGCACTGACATATATATTCTACTGGTTTTTATTTGAAGGGGGTAGTCAGGGGGGAAGGATAATGTGAACTGGTTGTAGTGAGTGCCTTGAAAATGGACTTAACATCGGGATGATAAACTCTTCTATCAAACCCTGTTCTCTTTCTCTTTGTTCAGAAGAGGAAGGACGTGGGAGACATTCAGGCATGAATGGGGAAGAGATTTCATTGCCAAGGCGAGGTGCTTTCACCTGACTCACTTGGGCTCCTTTACTCAGTGCTGGGTCTAAGGATCACCCAGCTGCTAGCTCAGCTGCAGCAGAGCTACTTAATCTGTCGGCCCAGTAATGACATGGAGGTGGGGTGGGTGGCATGGGCATTGCTTCTGTGCTCTGGCATCCCGACTGGAACCTACATACTAGCATTTATTTATTTACCTATTGATCTACCTGTCTGTCTGTCTATTAGAATGTCTTCAAGATTCATCCTTGCTGTAGCATGTGTCAATATTATCTTCCCTTTTTAAGGCTGAATAATATCCCATTGTATGTGTACACTACATTTTGTGTATCCATTCACCCATCCATTATGAAGTCCTGTCAGTTTTAAGTAAATAGAAGGTATTCTTACTTACGGTGAATACAGTCTGAGGAAAAATCACATATATGAGAAGCAAGTTTAAAACAGGCACTAGGGAATTCCCTGGCTGTCCAGTGGTTAGGACTCCATGCTTCCACTGCAGGGGACACGGGTTATATCCCTGGTTGGGGAACTAAGATCCCGCATGCTGTGTGGCACAGCAAAACAAAATAAATAATAAAATAAATTAAAATAAAATGAAGCCAAGGCACTGTCTTCTATACTGTCTTTCACATCTCTGGTTGTGTATGATGTAGGAGGAGGTCTTGAACCTACTCTAGAAAAAAAATCAGCGTATTTTCATATCCTCAAGATACTGTTTTCAAGATACTGTGTTACAGTAACAGAATATGTATGTAGAAGTTTCTAGAAAAGAGGTACTGTGAATCATTAATTATTTTGAAGGAGAAATTAAACTTTTTTTGGACCTCCTGGGTAAAGATACCACAGTGAGCCTCAACAAGAAGCCAGGGGAAATGATGCTTATGGAAAGCCAAGACTCTTGTAATTGTGGTTAGTCAGAGGGTGGATGATGGTAGGCAGATTTAATGGTAACATCTGTACTTGTGTCAAAGTGTAGACAAGGATGATGGTAGGCAGATTTAATGGTAACATCTGTACTTGTGTCAAAGTGTAGACAAGGATGATGGTAGGCAGATTTAATGGTAACATCTGTACTTGTGTCAAAGTGTAGACAAGGATGATGGTAGGCAAATTTAACAGTAACATCTGTACTTGTATCTGAGTGTAGCCAGCTCATACTTAAGAAGTTACATGGTATGTTGATTTTTCATATTACTGTTTATTACTCTAAAACAAACTAATTGAAATTTTAGCCAATGAATAAAGTAACTACAGTTATCTCTTGATTAGACTGGAAGCAAAGGAAGCTGAAGAAAAGTAACGTGGTTTCCTTAAAGGCCTACAAGGGACTGGCAGAGGTGGCTGTGAAGAGCCTGTGTGAGCTGCTGGTGGCCCTGCCTCATTTCAACTTTCACAACAACATCATTGTACTGATTGTCCCTCTCATGAATGACATGTCAAAATTGGTGGGTTGCTTTTGTTGCTGTTGTCCTTAACAGAAAATCAGACGATGTCATTATTTTTTTTCCTCTCAAAATTCTTTTGGCGCTATTATTTATTGCTAAAATGGGGTCCTTTGTTAAATACTGTCTCTTCAAGAAAATTGTTTGAATGTAAGCTTGGTGAAGTGGTTCTGAATAGGAGGTGGTTTTGCCCTCCTCTTCAATTAACAGAAAATCATAGACGATGTCATTTTTTTTTTCCTCTCAAAATTCTTTTGGCGCTATTATTTATTGCTAAAATGGGGTCCTTTGTTAAATACTGTCTCTTCAAGAAAATTGATTGAATGTAAGCTTGGTGAAGTGGTTCTGAATAGGAGGTGATTTTGCCCTCCTCTTCAGGCTGTGTCTGCACACATTTTGATTGTCATGACTATGGTGATGGAGGATTGTTGCTGCTGGCTTCTGGTGGATAAAGGTCAGGGAGGCTTCTAAACATCCTCCAATGCACAGGACAGGGCCCCACAACAACGAATTATCTGGCCCCAAATGTCAATACTGCTGAGGCTGAGAAACACTGGTTTAGTGTAACATTTTATTTTTCAGATATCTGAAATGTGTTGTGAAGCAGTAAAGAAACTCTTTAAACAAGATAAATTAGGCCAAGCATCGCTCGGTGTAATTAAAGTGATTTCTGGTTTTGTGAAAGGCAGAAATTATGAAGTTAGGCCAGAGGTAAGCCTTTTTTTTCTCACTTTGTATTGTGTTTGTTTTTAAATTACGAAGTTAATTTTCAGTTGTTATGAGGAATTTATTTTTTATAGATGTGTAAAGTATAAAGTGAAAGTGCTCCCCAGAAGTAACCAGTCATAGCAGTTCGGCGTGTATCCTTCTAGATGTTTTTGTATGCAGAGAGAGACATACTTTGTATTTTAAAATTTTAAAAATGGGTTTATACTTTGGAAACTATTCCGAAGCTGTTTTCATTTAATGTATTGTGGACTAATATATAGGGCTATCCCATTCTTTTTAACAAGCCTGCTGTAGTATTCCATTATGTGAATAATATTTAGTCCCTACTTGATGGATGGCTGAGTTGTTTCTAGATTTTTGCTGTTACAGTCAGCATAGAGAAGAATGTTTGGGCCATGTTATTTTTTCACACTTGTGTGAGTATTCTGCGAGTTAAATTTCTGAAGTGTGGATACTGGATCCAACAGTATACACATTTAAATATTTGAGAGCTAATGCCAAATTGTCCTCCAAAAACATTTGATCACTTGTGTTCCCGCTAGTGATAGGAGTGTCATTTCCCCACAACCTACCCAGTGTTGAATATTTTTACTCTTTAATCTTTGTTAGTCTGATAGGTAAAAAATTACATAAATTAATGTATATTATTTTGTTTACACATTTTTATTAGTGAGGTTTTACTTCCTTTCATACATTTATTAGTCATTTGAATTTTTTGCCTGTTTGTATTGTTTGCCAGTTTTTCTCCTCAGGTATTTGACTTTCTTAAAGACATGTAATAATTTTTTAAATGTGCATATATTTGAATAAATATGAGCCATGTACTAGGCACTGTTCTAGGTCCTGGGGATAAAGTAGTGAACAAAAGAAACAAAAGCTCTGTGTGTTTGTTGAGCTTAAGTTACATAGTAAGGATATTAAGTCTCTGTTATATAAGTTGCAAATATTTATTTGTTGCTCTGTCC
Organism: Neophocaena asiaeorientalis asiaeorientalis; assembly: GCF_003031525.2. NCBI lineage: Eukaryota > Metazoa > Chordata > Mammalia > Artiodactyla > Phocoenidae > Neophocaena > Neophocaena asiaeorientalis. The sequence continues at coordinate 115,199 of NW_020172664.1, forward strand.
TTTAATTTTGTGTTGTTTTTTTGCTTTATAGAAATTTTGCATTTTAATTACTTATTTTACAGAATTGATTTTTTTCCAAGAATATCAAGTATCTTGCCATTTTCTTTTATGTTCTTAAGTGAAGTTTTATAGTTTTCTTCATTTGGGTCTTAGATATTTTCATTAATTTTTAGTCATATAGTTTTGATTGTTAAGCTGATTTTTTTTTTTTTACTGTTTTATTTCCTAATTTTGAAGTCTTCTTCCTTTGCCGTCAAATTCTTTTCATCCCTTATAGCTGATAACTTTAGTTGAACTGCTAACATTACTAATATTGGGCTTAAGTATTACTCAGAATTTTAGAGTAATCAGGGAATAAGGCTTGAACATGAAATTGGCCATAGGGAATCACTTTCATTTTAATGATGCTAGAATATAAACTGCTTTCTTTACTTTCTTGGTATTTGTTTGTTTGCTTGGTATATATACACTTTGTATAGTAATGTGATTTTTTTAAGGTGTACAATGTGATGATTTAATCTATGTATACACTGAAATGATTACTGCAATCAAGTTAATTAACACATCCATCACCTCTCATAGTTACCTTTTTTTTGTCGTGCGAATACTTAATATCTACTCTCCTAGCAAATTTCAGGTCTATGATACAGTATTATTACCCAGAACTTATTCACCTTATAACTGAAAGTTTGTATCCTTTGACCAGGATTTCCTCATTTCCTCCATTCCCTGGCAAGTACCATTCTACTCTCTGGTTCTGTGGGTGTGACTTTTTGAGATCATACAGTATTGATCTTTCTGTGTCTGGCTCATTTCACTTAGCATGATGTCCTGCAGGTTCATCCATGTTATCAGAGATGACAGGACCCTCCTTTTAAGGCTGAATAACATTCCATTGTATGTATGTCCCACATTTGCTTTGTTCTGGCAGGCACGTAGATTGGTTCCATATCTTGGCTTTTGTGAACAGTGCTGCAGTGAACATGGGTGTGCAGATACCTCTTTGAGATACTGATTTCATTTCCTTTGGATATATACCCAGAAGGAGGATTGCTGGATCATATGATAATTGTATCTTTAATTTTTTGAGGAGCTTCCATACTGTTCCATAATGGCTGTGTCAATTTACATTCCCACGAAGAGTGTACAAGGGTTCCCTTTTCTTCACAGCCTCACTAACACTTGTTATTTCTTGTCTTTTTCATAATAGCCATTCTGATAGGTGTGAGGTGGTATCTCACTGTGATTATGGTTTGCATGTCCATGATGATTAGTGCTGTTGAGCATCTTTTCATTTACCTGTTGGTCATTTGTTGTTTGTCTTCTTTGGAAAAAATGTGTTTTTAGATCCTTTGTTCTTTTTCAAATCAGGTTATTTGTTTTTTGCTGTGAGTTGTTTGAGTTCCTTAGTATTTTGGATATTACCCCTTATCAGATACATGATTTGCAGATATTTTCTGCCATTCCATAGGTTGCCTTTGCATCTTGTCGATGGTTTCCTTTGTGTATGGAAGGTTTTTAGTTTACTGTAGTCTCACTTGTTTGTTTTTGCTTTTGGTGTCGTATCTAGAAAATTAATGCTCAGACCAATGTCAAGGAGCTTTGTCTCTATGTTTTCTCTTCTAGGAGTTTTATGGTGTCAGGTCTTACACTTAAGTCTTTAATCCATTTTGAATTAATGTTTGTGACTGGTAAGATAAGGGTCCAGTTTCATTCTTCTGTATGTGGATATCCAATTTTCCTAACACCATTTATTGAAGAGACTATTCTTTACCTATTGTGTATTCTCGGTTCCCTTACCAAAGATTAGTTGACCATGTGCCACATTCTTTGATTTGGAGTTATTTTTCATTTGTGGGTGATACTTTATGAGCACATAGAATATCTACAAAATACTCAAATCTTTCTGAGACCTAGAGTGACTTCAGGTTCAGTGTTTATGCTTTTAGTTCTTCCTTGTTTTCATTACATGCTTTAAATGAAGTTCTCAGCTTTCTTCCAAATGTACATATTGGAACCTCAGACGGATACAAACCTGTAGTTCTTTTTTCTCCAAGAATGCTGCTGTGACTGCAGGTCAGTAGAGTGGTTTCTTCCCCAGAAAACGTAGGATTTTAAACCCCTTTTGTCTTTGTGTTTGGATGGTTGCTGTAGCACACAGTACATCAGTTTCTAAATTAGTTTCTGAACTTTTTTGAATGGCTTAAGGCAATAGTACATGTGGTCCCTGGACCAGCATCAGCTGGTGATTAGAAATACAAATTCTGGAGCCCCACTGCAGACCTGCTGAATCAGAAGCTCTGGGGATGGGGTCTAGCTTTTTGTGCTTTAACAAGCCCTCCAGGTGATTGTGATGTTTGCTAAAGTTGGAGACCCACTGGCCTGAAGAAAAATAAGTTGTCTTAATAACACTAGTCTTCATTTTTTTTTTGTTGGGAAAAAAAGATTAGAACTGTTAACTGCAAAACTGAATCTGGTTTGGGAATTTAAAGCTGGTTTAGAAATGTCTAATAAATATCGTCTTCTCCCATACTGGTCCAAACCTTTTCCTGACCTGTCTACTCTTTGTAATCCTATCTACCAGTGCCAGGTAGTGTTCTCTCTTCCTTGTTTTTATTCCACTGCAAAGTAATATTATGTGTATTTAGCCAAATACTAGTGTCCTTTCATAGACAAAATTTACCGAATATGCTTAACAAAAAGATAATAGAACTTTGTGTAAAATGTGATAAAAGATGTTTCAGAGTTTTTTGTATTTTGGGTTTTTTTGGCATGAAGGAAGAACACTGTTGAATGCTTATTCTGTTTAAAGTATTTGAGGGCAATATAAATATTAAGCTGTGTATTTGTGTTTTCTTCACTACTAGATGTTAAAAACATTCTTGTGCCTAAGGATCAAAGAAGTAGAAGTGAAAAAAGATACAGAGGATATTAATAAACAAAAAAAGTTCATGACTTTCAAGGAAAAGAGAAAAACTCTATCAAGAATGCAGAGAAAGGTTTGATTGATTTCCTTTTTTGTTTTAATTGATTTTAGATTAAAATCATAATATAGGCACAGGTAAAAATCATAGTTAAGATATAAATATTTTAAAATCTGATATTTAGAGAATTTTATTTTCTCCAGTTATTGCAAAGAAATTGTTTTATTAAATCAACTTAAACAGACAGTTCATTAGCAAAGAGAGCAGTAGATGAAAAGGTTTTCTTGCTGTGCTGGCTTTTTTTTTTTTGGCCACACTGCACCACTCGGCATGCGGGATCTTAGTTCCCCGACCAGGGATCTAACCTGTGCTCCTTGTGTTGGAAGCACGGAGTCTTAACCACTGGACCACCAGGGAAGTCTCCATGCTGGCTTAGATTCATCGTGATAACACAGATTCCTTCCTTAACAGAAAGGATGCATTCATGTGAAGTTGGCAACAAAGTAGGTTTTAGTTGAATCTACTTTCTCTGTTGGTTTGTATTTGAAAACTAGGTTGAAATTCCAGGCTTTTGTTTATTTACTATGAGACTTTGGAAACATTTTTTTAATATTCTGAGAAATGGAGCTAAAAATAGCACCTACCTTGCAGGGTGATTGTGTAGTTTAAATATAATGACATAGGAAAAGCACTTAGAGTGTGCAGCGCTGGGCACACTTTATACACATTAGTTACCACCACCACCATTATTATGATCACTTCTCAAAACATTTCTAAACAGTTTATTAGGGTTTTCAAATGGGTTATAAAAACAAAGGAAAAAATAATTTCCAGGGAGATCCATCTTTGAATGTGTCTAATAAATTTTGAAAATAAGCCAGGAATATCAAAATAGACTTAATGATTGTTAACAAATGAAGGTAAATATTTAAATTATTTATACCATACTATCCTCATATACGTTGGATGTGCCTGTTAGGAACAGCATGTATGTGGCTAGTGGGGAAGCAAAGGCCCAATAAGCAGCTCTTTAACAGCTTCGTGTGAGGGAATGAAACGCCATTCCTCAGTCAGTCCCCAGTGTCTCAGGCAGCTTAGCAACCATTGTTTGCTGCTCTAACAGCATAAGGGAGTGGAAAAAAACGGTTTTCTGTATGTATAGTATCTGGTTTTATGCATTGTATGTAAATGAGTTTGGGAAGCATTGTTGATGACTGGTTTCCACATTATAGATGATTAAACAATAAGAATTATTTCTGGGCTCAGCATGTCCTTCCTTTCTTTCTTTTTTTGAAAAAATTTAAATTACAGAAAACTACAGAGAGTAGTATAATATAGCCCATGTATTTACCATTCTGATTGAGCAAATATTAATATACTTCAGTTTCTTTCTTGAAAAGAAAGAAACCATTGGTGATAGAGTTGGAGTCCCTTTGTCCCTTCTCCAGTCCCATTCTTCTCCCTTCCTCATAGGAGGCAGCCACTGTCATAAATTTGGTTTATGGATGCTTCTTATCCATTTTTCTATTTTTGCTTATATTTGTAGACGGTCTGTGGTATTATTGTGTGTGTTTCATAATATTGGCATAATGCCTCTCTGAAGGTAGCTTTTTCATTCAGTGGTATACTCTTTTTTTTAAATCTATTTTCAGTGGAAGAAAGCAGAAGAGAAACTAGAGAGAGAGCTTCGGGAGGCAGAAGCTTCGGAGAGTACTGAGAAAAAACTTAAACTGGTAGGCAGTTTCACGTTTTCTCATGCTTTTAAAATGTTTTGTTAAATGATTTCAACTAGAGATTTATTGCTTCAACTTGTGGTTGTATGACTTTGGTTTATTTCATGAGGCTTAGATACATGATGTATAAGAAATGATAAATGTGATTGATGATGCTAGTTTTAGGAAATCACAGGATGTGTATCTTCATTCTGCTTTGTTGAAGCTCTTAAGATTGAATAGTGGGGAGTGATGGGAAAGCACAGAAAAGGTTGGGTTTTGAAAGCTGTAGTTGTGGTAACTCGGGAGAAAGTATACTAGGTTATACTGAAGTCATTTTGTCTGTTCTGCAGCACACGGAGACTCTGAATATTGTGTTTGTGACCTACTTTAGAATATTGAAGAAGGCCCAGAGGTCACCTCTCCTGCCAGCAGTTCTGGAAGGTCTTGCCAAGTAAGGGCTGTGTAGGTTGAAGCCTTTTAGATTCTTTCTAAATCAATAAGACCGAAGTAACCATGAATTTTAAACAGGGTTCACTAATGATGACCCGGTGTCCTTCTTAGTTCTCATTCCTTTTTTATTTGTCACCAGCTTTTCCTTGGAACTGTTCATGACACTACACTTTTTTGGTTTTCTCATCTCAAACCTTTTATTTTAAAAATCTCGTTCGCTAACTCTTTCCTCCTACTTATTACTTAGTTCTCGCTGTCCCTAGGGTTCATCCCTCAGTTCTGCTTTCCTTCTGTTCTGTAGTCAGTTTTTAGTCTTGCATAATCTGTTCCTCTTAAGATAGGTCTTCTTGTATTCTGTCAACACTAATGAACCTACTGGGGGATGTGAGCCAGAATAATGGTTGTCAGGATAGTTTTCTACAATTATTTGAGGTATTGTCCTGTAGAACAGTGCTATCCAGTAGAAACATAGTGTGAACTACATATGAAATTTAAAATTTTCTGTTAAACCACTTTGGAAAGGAAAAAGAAACAGATGAAATTAACTTAAATATATTTTGTTGAACTCATTTTATCTAAAATATTATTTTGACATACATTAATGTCAAAACATTAATGAGATGAAACATTAGTGAGATATTTGGCATGGCTTTTTTCATACTGTATCTTCTAAAAGTCATATATGTTTTACATTATAGCACATCATCTCAGTTTGGACTAGCCACATTTCAAATCCCTAATGGCCAGTGGCTGCGTTGGATAGCACAGCTTTAGAAATAGGACTAATGTCTGGAAGATAGAGAAAAGGCAAATTTGGTTCGATGTAGAAGAAATCACTTTCTAATGACTGTAGCTATTTGGTGATGAGATGCTTTGCCTTATAAGATAGTGTGGTCCTTGTCATTGAAAGAGAGGTTGGTCAGAGGTTCAAAGAGAAGGGATTATTCTTACCTTAGGTAGGACCTGTTTGTTTTTTTCAATGATCAATTTCTTTTTTTCTTTTTTGTTTTTGTGTGTTGGGTCTTCGTTGCTGTGCATGAGCTTTCTATAGTTGTGGCGAGTGGGGACTACTCTTTGTTGCAGCGTGCGGGCTCATTGTGGTGGCTTCTCTTGTTGCAGAGCATGGGCTCTAGGCACGTGGGCTTCAGTAGTTGTGGCACATGGGCTCAGTAGTTGTGGCTCATGGGCTCTAGAGCGCAGGCTCAGTAGTTGTGGCACATGGCCTTAGTTGCTTCTCGGCATGTGGGATCTTCCTGGACCAGGGATCAAACCTGTGTCCCCTGCATTGGCAGGCGGATTCTCAACCACTGCACCACAAGGGAAGCCCTGGCAGGTGGATTCTCAACCACTGCACCACCAGGGAAGTTCTAATGACCAATTTGTTTATTTAAACAAATTTTCAATAATACATGCTCATTTAAAGAATTCAAATAATGCAATTAAGAATTAAAAGATCACAAGTTCCCTTCCTTCCTATATCAGTATGTAAATCTGCCCACCTGCCTTCCTTCATAGAAATTGAATCTTTCACATAAATGTATACTGTTCTGTAACTTCCTTTTTTTTTGGATAAACAGTTATTCTGGGTATCCTTCTATGTTAGCACATATAGACCCACTTTTCTTTTTAAGTTCATAATACTCCATGTCATGGATATTTAACACTTTATTTGGTCAGTCCCCAGCGCTACACTGGAAATATCTTCAATGTACTTGTGTGCACATATTGTTAGGTCAAAGAGTAGGATCATTTTAAATTTTGATAAATATTGCCGTATTACTTCCCAAAAAGGTTGTACCAATACACAGGGAATATATGACCTCTGAGGTCCTTCCTTCTTCTAAGATTTACAGTGTCAAAGGCTCTTGCACTAATATTGAAGAGATATCCTGACTTTAACTACTTCGGTGCCTGATATTTTATAGTGTACAGAGTCCTCTGACATTTAGTAGCTCACATGATTCTTTCTCTTTAACTCTATTGAATGATCTCAGTTATTTTTCAAAATAGAAGGCCAGGACAGTCAGCTCTTACCTAGGATTATATAGGTAATTAATTGCTGAGCCTGAACTAGACACTAGCTCCAAGATTTTTTCTTTTCTTTTTAAAGCTTTCATAGGGTCCATTTTCTAACTAATAGCAAAATCTTTCCTCCTTTCCTTCTTCCTGCCCCATTTTCCTAGAAGCTGTAACTGCTGACTCCTTTGTGACTTAGAACATTGTTGGACACCTGGTCAACTTGACTCAGAGAACTTGTTTGCTCTTAGCAACTTCTTTCTCTGGGTAGGAGTATTTTTGAAATATATTTAGTTTGTTTAGTGCCTCATATATTCCTGCTGAGTATAGTGTCCAGTCGTGGATGAATTGTCCAAAGAGCCCAGTCTGAATTAATGAAAAGTATCGATAATCACCATCATCTCCATCATAGCTAACATTTTGAAATAAGTAATATTGAAAATGTGGTTTTAAAGTCAGGTTTAATTTTTAACTGCTTTATGTCTATTTTTAGGTTACCTTTTAACTAAGTTTTGTTTGATTCTAGGTTTGCTCACCTTATAAATGTGGAGTTTTTTGATGATTTATTAGTAGTTCTACATTCTCTCATTGAGTCTGGTGTAAGTAACTCTACTAATGAATTACTTTTTAAGATATAAATTGTAATTATTCTTAATATCCTTTTTTTTTTCCTCTTCGTTTTAAGGACCTAAGCTATCAAGAAAGTCTTCACTGTGTCCAGACTGCTTTTCATGTTCTTTCTGGGCAAGGTAAGATACTTTCTTGATTAAGTTTTGTTTTCTTTGCCTTTGGAGGCTTTAACATACCTAATTTTTGTTCTCATTTCAAAGGTGATGTTCTGAATATTGATCCAATGAAATTCTATACACATCTTTACAAAACACTGTTCAAGTTACATGCAGGTATGTATGCTTAGATAATGTGTCTTTAATAAATCTTTATCTTCTAAGAATATTTTGTGACTGGAATTATAGTCAATGAAAATTGAGAAATAGGAGCAGGTATATAAAATGCTGGCCTGCCAGTGCTACACATCTGTATTTAACCTTATGTGAGACTTGGAGTGAGAGAACTTTTGGAATTGACTGGAGATGCAGTGCAACTCACATTATTGTGTGAGCAGTCTGGCACTGCTTCATCGTTTCCATAGGGAAATGATGTGGGACAGGTGCAACAGGCTCTTCTTGGATTTTTCCGAAGTTCAGTGAAGTTGCATAATGAAAAAGTAATGAGAACAGCCCCAAAGGGTATATCTGCTGTTTTAGGTGCTACGAATGAAGGTGTTGAGATCGTCCTCCAGTGCCTTGACGTCATGCTGACTAAGCGCAGAAAGCAGGTTTCTCAGCAGCGGGCCCTTGCCTTCGTCAAGCGCCTTTGTACCCTTGCTCTTCATGTGCTTCCAAATTCAAGCATTGGCATTTTAGCAACTAACAGAACATTAATGCATGTAAGTAGTGATGCAAATGAATAGAGCAAAGTTCTTACAGTGCAACAATGGTGTTTTGTTTGATGCACATTTTTTTCCTCCATTTACATTATTATTTTAATTATAAAAGTAATTCACACTTGTAACAAGTTAAGGTGATAAAAGAAGTACATAAAATTACAAAAGGAAAGCACTCCACCCCTACTGACACTCTCCATTTTTACGATTTGGTGGGTATCCTTCCAGAAAACTTAAACAAATTCATTTCTAAATGTGTACACTAAACACACACGAACAACAAAACTTTTTTCTTTTTTAATGGAGAGGGGATTATGATATACAATATTGTTCTACAACTCTTTTTTAACACTTAATGGTGATGAACACGTTTTGTGTCAGTACAAATACAGCTACTTGGTCTCTTTAATGATTATTGGTTTAACAAATACATAGTTCTTACTGTGTGAATTCCACTGTTACAATGCTTTACAAAAATTAACTCAGTTTTCATAACAACTCTGTGAAGTAGCTTCTATTATTGTTCCCATTTTATAGATGGGGAAAACCGAGGTCCAGAGAGACTAAGAAACTTGTCTAAAATGACACTGCTAGTAAGTGGCAGAGATGGGATTTAAATTTAGGCAGTCTGGCTTTTACACTTTACATTTTTCTTTTGATGGATGTAAGATGTTTCCTTTTTTGCTATTATAAATGATGCTATAGGGAATATTCTTATAAGTGTATCTGATGTAATTATTTCTATAGGAAAGATTCCTCAAAGTGGGGTTGCTGAATGAAAGAATATCTGTTTTCTTTTGCAAGATAAAATTAATTCTTTTCAAAGCAAGCTAATATTCTTTTGTTCTCTTGTGGAATAACCTTAAATTGCAAAAATTAAAACTAGGTATAAAGTGCATGTGCTTATAGCTCTTATGTAACTGTAAAATCAAATTATGTAAAAGTACAGAATCCAATAACATTCTTAAAATTAATAATATTACTTTAATTAATCCTTCTTTTTATGTGACATTTTTGCAGACTTTCCCCAAAACAGATCTGTTGTTTGACAATGAATCTCAGGGTAGTGGAGTTTTCCTTCCTGAGCTGGATGAACCTGAGTACTGCAATGCTCAGAACACTGCTCTTTGGGAATTGCATGCACTGAGGGTAAGAGGCCCCCCCTCCCCTTTTTGTGAGGGCTTTTTCAGGTTTTCCCCCAAGTAGTTATAATTGCCAGAGAACTTAACATATTTTGTTCTGGGACTGCCTTTCATAGAATTCCTGTCTAAATACTGTACATTTCACTTTGCTCTTATTATTAAGATGTTGAGATGCATTTTCTAAGGAAGCAGAAAGTGATTTCAGTATTGTGGGGTGAGATTTCTTGAAGTCACTCCCTGACACTATTCAGAATAGAAGATACGTTATCAGGCACATTTGTATTGGGTCTTATTCAGGGGGACTTCCAGAGGCCTGCGGCCCGCCAGTTTCAAGAGGGTTTCACCTACGTTGTGATCCTACAGTGCGGACAGCAGCAGCATTATAGTGGAAATATGTTTTAGGAAACCTGTTGTAAACTAACTTTTTTCACTCTGAAAGAGAAATTGCCTTTTGATTTTTCTTTTCATACTGTAAAAGCAAGACTAAGCTACTTCAGTGAACTTGGTCATCAGACAGATTTGTGTTGGAATCTTGTGAGCAAAGATACTGTTTTTTTTCTGTAGGTATGTGGTTGTAATGAACTACATATGCATATGTGGTTTTTAAAAAAATTAATGTTTATTAAAGTATAGCTACTGTCTTATAAAACATTGGCCTGTGCAAAATATGGTTGTCCTGTTTCCCCTTCAGCGACATTACCATCCTATAGTGCAAAGATTTGCAGCTCACCTCATCGCTGGAGCCCCTTCCGAAGGCTCGGAAGCACTCAAACCAGAGTTGAGCCGAAGGTAGTATTAGCATTGCCTTATTATAGAACTGCAAATTTCAGTTGATAGCTGTTTTGACTATGAGAAGTCTGTTTTACAAAGTAATAGATTTCAAAATGTAAAGTGCTGGTTGGTTATCTGGACTTGGTCCACTTCATATTCCTGAATTATTCCAAAGAGAAAACATTGCTGACTGTGATTTTGTTAGTTTGTTTCGAGTAATTACTTAACCTTTTTTTTTTTTTTTGGTCATAAAACGTTTCACACATACAGGTAAGTAGAAAGAATAGTGAATCCCCATATGCTCATTACTTAGGTTCAGCATTTAATAAGATGATGCCATATTTGCTTTATGTGAAGGTCCGTGAGTCCATCCACAGAACCTTTTTTTTTTCCCCCTCCAAATGGTTCTGCTAGGACAAGAAAGGGAGAAGTGAGGAGGGAGAGAAAAGAAGTGCTTTGAACACTGCCACCCAGAAGGGAGCAGTTTCTCTCCTTGGCCCTCATAGCCATCTCTGTTCAGTGCCCCCGACCTGTGAGAGTTTGGACTGGCACTTCCAGCATTCACCTTACACGCTTCCAGATGGGGAAAAGCGTCCTTCTAAAAGAAGTTTCTTTTCCCACAACTTTTTGATCTGAAAAAAATTCGTACAGAGAAGTTGAAACAGTAGTAATTATTGTTTTTTCCCCCCACAAAGTCAACTAGGAAATACTTCAGTTATACAGAAAAGAAGAGAAAATGGTATGACACCCTTGTAATATTCCCATCACTCAAAATTAATATTTTGTTGCAGATTTTTCCCTTCCTTTGCAAGCCCACTGGTTTCTTTAAATCAGAGATCACAGACAAGTGACCTGTAGGCAAGATTTTCTGGCCTCTTCAGAGTTTGAACAAGAATCTAATTGGTTGGTATCTTTTAAATATTGGAAGAATTCGCCAAAAATCATTTCCAGCTTCTCTTGAAATACTGAGAGGTTTGACGAAACAGGTCTATATTTTTACAAGGCAGTAGTCAGATGTATCCCTCTCTAAATGAGACATATATTGTAATTTCCTATAAACCCTTTTCCTTCTGGGTAGGATAGAGATAACCTTTGCTCTTATTAAATAGTAAAATGGCCATTTACTTCTTTCATCCTTCATACTTCCCACCTGTACCCTGGCTTTGTTTTTCAAAAGGAAAAGGAGAAAATGATTCTTTGTCACTTCTTCACAGTCCTTTTCTGGTTATGTTTTTGTCAGAGATCTTCACCATTTGCCTCATTTATGCCAGAGGTTTCCTTTTCTGGAGGAAGTTGAATGGATTATCCCAAAGGCTTGAGAAGGGAGACTCTTGATGGGCTTCCCCTGGGGAGTGGAGCTTGGGATATGAGCCTGATTGCATCCCTTGCCAATCTCCTTTGGAGAATATGAACCAATCTCAGATCATTAAGGATTCATTTACATGCATGGGTATAGACATTTATTCTGTCCTGATTGGCCTCTCCTTGCTTTCAATCCAGACAAACAGCTGCAGGGTTGAGCTGATTGAAATCCGTGGAAGGTGACTCCATGCCTATGCTCTCATGACTAACTTACACTTAGTTGCATATCGTTCACATAACTGGTTGAGTTGGGATTTGATCATACTGAGCTTGAGGGCTTTTTGCTCAGCCTTTTTGTCCAGACCTATATTTCTAAATGTATACCAGACCTCTCTGAGGTGGATTTAGTTGGATAATGATGTCATAACATGGGGATTCAGGATTTATTTTATATAAGTGTGTTTTGTTGGTTTCCAAAGAAAACAAAAACAATAATTAGAAAAGATATATGCGTTCTTATGTTCATTGCCACATTATTTACAATAGCCAAGATATGGAAGCAACCTAAATGCCCACCAATAGATGAATGGATAAAGAAGATGAGGTATATATACACACAATGGAATATTACTCAGCCATGAAAGAAAGAATTAAAGCTTGCCATTTGCAACAACATGGATGGACCTAGAGGGGATTATGCTAAGTCAAATAAGTCAGAGAAAGACAAATACTGTATGATTTCACTCTAAAAAACAAAACGAATGAACAAACAAAACAGAAACGGAGCCATAAATACAGAGAACAAACAGCTGGTGCCAGAGGGGAGGGGGTTAGGAGGAGGAGAGAAATAGGTGCGGAAGATTAAGAGGTACAAACTCCCAGTTGCAAAATGTCACAGGTATGAAATGTACAGTGTGGGATATATAGTCAATAATTATACAATATCTTTGTATGATGACAAGTGGTAAGTAGACTTATCGTGGTGATCATTTTGAAATGTATAGAAATATCAAATCATCACTATGTTGTGTAACAGGAACTAACAGTTGTAGGTCAATTTTACTTGAAAAACAAACAAACTCATAGAAAAAGAGATCAGGTTTGTGGCTACCAGAAGGGGGAATTGGATGAAGGCAGTCAAAAAGTACAAACCTCCAATTATAGGATAAATAAGTACTAGGGATGTAATGTACAACATGATAAATATAATTAAACTATTGTATGTTATATATGAAAGTTAAGTGAATAAATCTTGAGTTCTCATCAGAAGGAAAAATTTTTTTTCTATTTCACTAATTTTGTATCTATGTGAGATGATGGAGGTTCACTAAACTTATTGTGGTAATTCATTTCATGATGTATGCAAGTCAGATCATGCTGTACACCTTAAACTTACACAGTGCTGTATGTCAATTATATCTGAATAAAACTGGAAGAAAATAAAACGGGGACAACGAAGATTTTAATGAGAAAAAAGAAACCAAAACGAAAGCAGGATTATGTTATATCTAAGTTTAGAATAATGAGTACAATCTAATTGTTTTCTCTGTGTACAGTCTAATTCTGTGGGTACAATCTAAATATTCTCAAGTTACACAGATATGGTGGTGTCTTTACTTTTCTTATATTTGTGATTATAGATCTCCTGCAGAACTTTTTGAGGCTTATAGCATGGCAGCAATGACATTCAATCCTCCTGTTGAATCTTCAAATTCCAAAAGGAAGGTATGTGACACTTTTCATTATTTTTTTTAAAGGATGAAATAAAAACTAAATTAATATGTCTCTTAATACCTGATTTCAACTTGCTTGTTTCGTGCTAGGAGTTGATGGTAGGATAGATTTCTGGGGTTGGAATTCTATAGAGACAGTCAGGAGACTGTTTCATTCAATGTAGGATATGGCTGCTATGTCCAAGACCTGACCCAGCACCTGTCGTTATTTTTCATGTGTTAATTTGGTGTCAGCTGTTGCCATTTTTAACTTTGCTCACGGTTTGGCTTTTGCTTATGGCATAAGCAAACTTTTAACTCATACTTGTAATATTTTTTCAGGATAAAGTTTTACAAGGGGATTCATTTTTAAGTGAAGAGATAAGTCAACTAATCAAAAGACATTGTAGTGAAGTTGCTACTCAGTCGCCTCTGGATTTCACCAAATATTTGGAAGCATCAGTACGGTAATAGAAAAGTGAAAAGTCAGGGGACTTTTGTTGTATATTTGTGTGTTTGTGCAGATGCACATAAAGATATATTGTTAATTTAGGACCTTCTCTTGAGGAGGAAGAATTATCCTTTGTGTGGCACAGGGTTCTGCCCCAATTCTGAAAATATGCACAGGAAAATCAAGACCATGAGATTGCTTTCTACCATTCAGTTACTCTTTATAACCAAATACTTTTTAATAACGAAATAAGTGTTTTTTTTATTGTACCACCATGATGGAAGTGAGAAACATTCTACATTTGAGTGTATATATTTTTATGAAAATTTTTGAGAAAAGAAAAAATAGCTTGCAATTGGATACCAGGTTCTTTGGCTCTTACTGGACGATATGCTTCAAGAAGTAACCTAATTTGGCATTTGTGAAAAAGAATGCTCATCATGGCTACTTTCAAAGAAAGTTTGAGTGTGATTCTAGTCTCTTTGAAGTTCGTCGCATTTTCTGACATGCTCTGGAGGGTGATGGTGGAAAAAACCAAGTCTGAGACTTTCTTTACCATTCTGTTTTAAGGATAAAGGGTACCCAGCGAGGGGCTTTTTTTTTTTCTCCCTTCATTTTTTTTTTAACAGATGAAATGCCTATTCTTATGAATATAATTAAAAAGCAGTATTTTATGTGACAGCTATTGCCATATTCTAGGAATGGCTTATGAAATAAGTGTTTTAATGACCAGGTTATAAATATCTCCTCTACTGTGAATAGCTGAATAAAACAGCTGCATTTTTCTGCTTTCTAGTGAGCATTTTAAAAAATGCACAGCAGTCCAACTAAGTAGATCTATTTCTTCAAAGCTGTAGAAGCCAAATATTTTGGCCTAGGGTAGTGCTTAAAGTTCTTTTTTTTCTCATGAAGTAAATGAAAATAGAAAGTTCCTTTATCATTCCAGCAGAGTGGGGAATATCAGCTTAATGACGCATGTTAATCTTTTAGCATATTATATGTGGTTTTAAAAAGTGTTTTTAAGATCAATTTTTTTAGGCTTGATTATTTAATGGTGAGAGATGTGTGGTTCATTATATAAATACTTGCTTTTAATGCACTTTTTAGATATTAAAGTTCAGGAATGTTATGAATATTTGTTTAGATGACCAAGGGGTCTTTTGCCATTGGAGCACAAGTGACCAGTACATGTCACAAATCATTTATTTTCCAAACATATACAAATACATTTATATTTCACGTTGGCAGCAAAAACTATACTTTAAATGAAAAATCAATTTTAAAATAAAAATTCATCAACTATTTCACACTTGTATTATGCTTTTAACCTTGTTACACATAAGCGAATCACAGTGGGACCATAAAATTATACATCTTGTATTTGAATATCCTATACGAATTTGAGGATGAAACATTTGTGCACTAACTTCTGTAGCCTTGTACTGATGAGTTTCATTTTCAGAACTAAATATTATAGTCATTAATAATAACATACACCCTGAGGCTATAATAAACTACAGCCTCAATGTCTATTTTTTTAACTAGATAAATATTGAGCACCTACTATGTGCTTAGCACTGTGCTAGGCACTTAAAAGTGAAGTCGGGTAATAACAGGCATAGGACGGAGCCTCAGTCTTCCATGCCCTTGCATGTTGAGTCAGAGCATTCACACATTTTTTTGAACACAACATTACCCAATTCAGTGTCAGAGTGAGTTGTTTCAGAGTTCAGAGACCTGTATCATCTGAAATAGGGAAGGTTTCAGAGGCCTGCTGGATGGCAGACTTGAGCATAGTATGTTTTGGATCTGAGAGATGTGTACGAACAGCTTGGTAATCATGGAGATTCAGTATTTCAAAAACACTCAGGTATTCCTGTCAGAATCCTTAGCCATCATGCAAGGACTGCATTTAGGAAGTTGATAGGAAGAAATGGCAGAGAACATATAAATTGTTAACAATGTACTGTATCATGTTGACTCAAGTTTGGGCTTTGTGTAAGAGGCAGTCTCCTTTTCTAACAACTTTTTGGAGGGTCCAGGTATTCTCCTCTTCTTGCCTTGCTGCTGATTTAAGAGAAGCAACTAAAAGTGTTTGAGGCAGCCTGCTAGAGAGCTCTTTCCGTGTAGGCTGCCTCTCACTATGCCAAGTTCAAGATCAGACACCAGCCAGGAAGATCCTCCTTACTGGCATGGGAGCAGAGTTGTGGAGCTTTGTGGTTTAGTTAATTCAGTTTTACCAGGCCAGTACGCAAGCTCTGATTACTTTTCAGAATTAAGCAAGGCCTTCGGGTGTCTGGCAGAAGAGGAGAGGTCTACAGAGATACTAGAAAGGGAGAGAACAGAGGAAGGGGAAGATGTGTTTAAAAAAAAAGCACATACGGAGCCATAGGGGAGGGCTGCTTTCATTAGTGAGCCTCCAGTGTCTCCAGAGCCATCAAGATGGGAGACTTTTGTGTGAAAGTAAATTTGACTTTTGACTCACTTTTGTTGAGTCTAGACTCCATATTTCTCCCCAGCTAGAGAATTTATAAATAACTTTTACTTGGTAAGGATGACACGAAAAGAGACGTTCCTTTAAGAAGGCACTTTCTGCACAAATGTTACTTCCTGCAGATTTATCCTCAGACTTATTCTCAACTCCTTCACACCCTTATATAATCTCACGTTAGTTTGCGAAACAATTACAGAGGAGGTGACTGAGAGGAAGTTAATCTGTTTTTTCCAGCATCACACATCACATTGGATTCTTATTCTAATCTTTTCTTGCCAGCTATCATAATCTTAAAAGTGGCGCCACCTAACAGAATTCATGCTCCTTTCTGTTTTTAGTGAAGCATTTAAAAATACTTTTTTTCAAAATCTTGTAGTAAATACAGCTTGCATATTTGTTTGTTTGTTTATTGGGTGAAGTAGAAAAGAACAGCTTCTTGCTTTGCCAGGCAAAGGGGGCCACAGGGGGCTAATGCCCTCAAAACTGTGTGTCCCGACCTAGAGCGGGTAGTGAGGAGTTTTATAGTAATGGTTCAAAGAGGGCGCCATCAGCTCATGGACATTCTGATTGGTTGATGGTGACGTAAGTGGGAGTCACCATCATCAACCTTCTGGTTCCAACCGGTCTGGGGTTTGCGTGCTTGTGGGCACCATACCCTTCATTTCTCCCACTTGGTGGGGGTTTCAGCCAGCTTGTATTATTTAGATTCTTTTCCACATGGACTTTACTGATAAAGGTTTGCTACCCAAATTTTTAATGGTATGGAAAGTATGAAGTAGTAATGGGTATAGTGTGGGTGACTATTTTAGATGCATTCTAATTGGGATAATTTCTTACATTTGCTATAGTAATATAACTGTATAATTCAGAGACGCTCTAAATCAAAATTTCCTACTTTTGGCAAACACCAGGTTGTGCTGGTTAGCTGTAATAGTAGAGTAGTCCCCCCTAAAGTCCCCAAGACTCAAATACAGCAGAGTATGTCCTTTCACCTCAAAATGAGCCATCAAGTTGGGTTGCAACATAGGCCGGAGGTTGGGTTCACTCACTTGCTAAACCTAGTCTCCCTTGCAGTCTCAAGGTAAGTTTCAGATTTTGTGCTAAGGGCCATGGGGTGGGGCGCTGCAGGGCTTAGAGTGAAGGCCAAGTGATAAACCTAGTGAGACCAGTCTTGCTTTCCATCTCGCTACTCTGCACAGTTTTCATCTTGACTCTTGCCAGTTAGACCAGTAACCCAATTTTTATGACACAGTAAGCCCAACCAGTGGAAGAAATGCCTCTTAGTTTAGAGAAACTTGATTACGGTTTCTGGAATACTTTAAAAAATGAGGCAGCATTGCACATTTGTTGTAGACTGATTATTTGATTTAAAAAGAAACCTGTAGCACCGTACAAATGACATCAAACTGGAATAGCCTGAATTCTGTTGACAAGCAAACGTGGCTCTTCTAGCATTAAAGCTTTGACTCAGTCAGAACTTCCAGTAACATGAAAGCTGGGCTGTGTGTTTCTAACACTTCTGTTAGCGTATGCAAAGAACTTGGGGATTGTTTTATTCATTTTTATGGTGAAAAACTTCTCAAAGCAAAGGTTAGGATTTTTAGTGTGTTTTATAATTTGAAGAAAAACATCTTAAATTTTAATGTCAATAGAAAGATAAAATTTGGATTTTACTTAGAGGAACACCTTTCATTTTAAAAATCATAATTTGCTTCATGCCAAGAATAAGAAGAATCCTCTACATGTACATGATAGTTTTATACAGCAAGGTTTTTAAAATAATTTACATTACATGGCAAGTTACATGAAATTCTGGCCTGTTTCAGATATTCAGAGCATACATTTTCTTTTTAGGAGATTTGTCTTCAAATAGTGAGATAGAATCACTAACTCTTCTAATCTGCAAGCAATATCAAGAAAGCTATGTATAATAAATATATAGGTACAATGTCAGTACAAACCTAGTAAAATAAATAAACACCAACAATCTACTTTTGCTTTAAACACATGGTTAAGTTTCTTGTTAAGATGTCACAACTCAGTAGATATACGCTATTCTAACTTCATTTTATGGAAACCAAAAGTCTGTGAATATATAAGCAATGAACGTAAAAAAACCCAACATCATTCTGTAGCTAAAAAGAAATACTACAGAATTCACAATGGTACACAATATAGAAACTAAATTGAATTAATTTTTAATGAATCTTATAGGACATATTTACACTTGCAATGCCCAGAATCTTCCAATTCTCAGCCATAAAATGTATGACTAAACTAGCCTGCTTGTTTTCATACCTCTGCATCTTGTTCCCAGTCTTCTAAGTCAGGTCAGCAAACTATGGCCCTTGGGCCAAATCCAGCCTGCCACCTGGTTTCGTATGGCTCTTGAACTAAGAATAGTTTTTACATTTTTAAATGATTTTAAAAAATCAAAAGAGGAATATTTATTACATGGGAAAATTGTATGAAATTACAATTTCAGTGTCTTTATATAGTTTTCTTGGATCACAGCCACATTCATTCACGTATGTATTGTCTATGGCTGCTTTTGCACTACAGCTGAGTTGAGTCATTGCAGTGGAGACCATATGGCCCATAAGGCCTAAAATATTTGCTGTCTCGCCCTTTACAAAGTTTGTTGACCCTTGTTCTAAGTCAATTATTGCAAGGTTAGCAATGGTTTTTCCAACTGTTGACACATGTAAAGTGGCAGTCTGCTGGGCTTCTTTGCTTCATCAGGAAACTGGTTGGTAGCCAGCCCTGTGCCATCTTGCTTGACCTCAGTGTGGACCTCATATCGCAAGTTCAGAAATCATCAATTTCCAGTTTAAGTCTAATGAAAATAAGGAAGTTATATTTGTTTCCATCATGTTCATTCTTGACTTTATAACTTCTTGCCCAGAGATCTTCACCTGTAAAATTGTATACATAGGCTTGTTAGTCTCTTTAAAGTGAAGGAGCAGAAATGTTCATAGTGTAGCAAGGTTTAAGGTTGTTCAACCAACAGAAACCCAAGCTCTGGTGACTGGGTTTGGGGGAGAGACTATTTCCTATAAACTCACAGTGGTAGAACATGGTGTTCCTGGGAGGTGGAACACTAGGCTGTTTCTGCCCTGGAACATCACATTCTTTAGAAAGATTTTTTTTTAAAAAAACCATAATTAAACTGTTCAGCTTTAAAAAAAAAAAAAAGGTGGACTTCTGTCAACTAGTTGAGTAAGTTAATTATTTGTTTAGAAATTCTTAGATTATTATTAGGAGGTAACTTGAAACTTTAGAGGTGAATATTTCAGAACAAATAACATGAAATATATCACTCAGAAAGCAATAAAAATATTAAACTTTTTTCTTACGAGCATATACAGAAAGGCCCTTCTTTTTTCACAAATGCTTTCTTCGAAACACCATTTGTAAAATTAATAACATGGGATCTATATTCCCATAGATGCACCAATGGCTATTACTATTATATCAATGGCTATTTTTATTTTATTTTTTAATTAAAAATATTTATCTATTTATTTATTTGTCTGCGCTGGGTCTTAGTTGCAGCACAGGGATCTTTGTTGCCGTGTGCAGGATCTTCAGTTGCAGTCTGCGGGATCTTTTAGTTGCGGCATTCATTTCTTAGTTGTGGCATGCGGGATCTAGTTCCCTGACCAGGTATTGAACCTGGGCCCCCTGCATTGGGAGTGCGGAGTCTTAGCCACTGGACCACCAGGGAAGTCCCTCAATGGCTATTTTTAAAGAGCTTCCCCAAGTTTAGTGAAAGATGTGAGGTCAACTGACTGATTCTGAATATCTGCTTACTATAGGAAAATTGAGTCCAAAGGCAATCGTCTAAATCACCACCACCCTCCCTACTCTCCTAAAATATAAGCAACTAGTAGTGCTCATTATAGCAGGCACATTATTTTAAAGTCAAATTTCTAGTGGAGTTGTATTCTCACGTACTTATTACTCTTCTGGCACACTGAGGGCTCTTTATGCACAGAGTGTAATCTCACTCTCATTACGGAGGTTATAATAGAGAGGTGTGCATAGCATTATCACACCTGTGGTTTATTTGATGCTAGGGTCTTGATGTGGAAAACAATATTTGAAATTTTGATCACTGTCTTTATTGTGTGCTCACACACCCACTACCACTGTCACTTTCCCAGAGTTGGAGAGGCTTAGCATGGTACTTAGTCCTAAAGCTCACTGGGCTTTCGGAGACACTGCCTGTCTCCATGACACTGTGGCAGGAAAGGAAGTGAGTCTGAACTTTAAAAATGGGATACCAGAGGTACCGCAACAGAAAATGGGCGCTGAGCCGTCTCAGAGTCTGGAACAGCCCGGGGCTTCACTATTCTCTGCATATTCACTATCCCCTGATGCTATGTGATGTGGAATCTTCCTGATGAGTCTCTGCTTACAGAACCTAAAAAGCCCTAACCCAAGATAACGGGCTGTGCCGAAGTTCTGGGGAGGCAGTTTCCTGTATTCGGCCTCGGCTGTTTTGAAAGAGCTTTCTGTGTAAGTGTATACGGGGCACCAATTGTGTTAGGAGTTGCTCCTTAAACATTGGCTCAATGTATCAGCCTTCTTTGGGGCTGTTGTAAGTCAAATTTGGCCCTGTCAAGAGATATTAATAAATTCTTTAATTATGAGCCTTCTACAAATATCTGATTGTGATGAAGACAGATGATGCAGCTCTGTAGTATAAGTAACAATGCCTTCACTGTGCAGGTGGTCTCTTGAGAATTTTAAATCTTAGAACTGTGACGGAGCAGGTGAAAGGTGGGCGTTAATAATCACTTGGGTTCATTAAGAAACTAAGTGAAAAGAAGAAATCTGTGTTTGGTTTCCTCACATGCTTTTTCTTTTTTTTTAAATTCAGGTTCCATATAAATAGTCTGTTTTAAGATAGAACGAAATTTACTCTGTATGTGAATACCAAGCGGTAAGCTGGCAACCAAAGGCATGATTTACCGCAGGCTGTTATGTCATTTTGCTTTCTTTTTAATCATTACATCCTGGATGCCAGATGTTCATTTTTTAATTGAGGCAGAAGTTGAGGTTGTTGAGAGTAAATCAGACCTAAATTAGAAGAACATCAAACTAGAAATCCAAAGGAATAAAAGCTGAGTGGCCCATAGCAGCCCTTCAAGAATGTTCATGTGAGTTACCAGTAATTAAGACAGTTCTGTGTCTGATGAAATAAGGCTGTTGTAGTTTGGGCAAGTTTGTTGTCCTCTTGGGGCCTTTAGTTATCTACAAAATAAGGAGATCTAAAATTATCAGTGCTGAAGTGATGTGTGTCTTCAGAGCCCTTTTCCTTCAGGGTACCATTCCTACCTGCCTCAGGGACATCCTCCTCTTGGAAAAGACAAACGACAGTGTACAGACTGTGTCTTACAAAGTAGTGTAAGTTGACCCCCCCGTTTCAGAACAGTGCAATGACTCAGAATACCTGGGTAAAACGTGCTACCCTTGCTCACTGTCGATAGTCTGTCGTGTCACTGGAGGACAAGCCGCCCACAGATTTCTCCTCCTTGTTTTGGACATTTTCGGAGGCCGGGACCTGAGAAGGTGATGTGAGTCCTCGGGGCTGTTTAGTCGACTTGGTGAGCTTCTTGAGTTCGCTTGCAAAAGAGATGCCTTTTCTTTTGTCTTCTCGGGATGCCTGTGGAAAACGAGAATCTTCCATTGGTATTAGGTTAAAAGCCAGGGTCCCCAATCACATGACACTATCAGAAAAAGCCCTTTCCTGTTCCCTTTCTAGTAAGTAGAGCTTTGGAAAGCAGGGCTGAGGGACTCCCCTCTCAGGACTGTGGAAGCTCAGAGGGGAAGACATTTCTTTCCACACAGTGAAAACAGCCAAACAACATTCTTCCGACTAATTTCCTTGACTCGGGAACTTTCTCCTAGATTTCACTAGCTCCTGAATTTGATTACACTGTAGTTATGAATATCAAATAATTTGTGAAGAGAGAAAAATAGCCTTGCACTTTACCTGCACTTGTTCCTTTAGCTTAAGGATGAATTTTCCTGCACCTTTCCACCTGCTTTGAGCTTGAAAAACACACTCCTGATCCAAAAGGACACGCTGGGAGGACTTCGGGGTAGAAGACTTCCTGTTGGCAGTGTCTTTCACCACCTCTTCCAAAAGCACATAATCACCTGGGTTCGGGTTGCTCAAGATGCTATAGGAATATTTGGCTTTGCATAAGGTCTGAAAGACAAGTTATGGTCAACTGAATAAAGACACACTATCTCCAACACCTGCTTCACTGTAGAAGAGACTTTGAGTTGGGAAAATACCAGACTTTAAGAGATGGAGGGGGTCTTTCAGATCATGTCATCCCACTTCTCATTATACATTTTCGTAGTTGTAGCTAGCTTATAGGAACTTTCCCACATTGCCTCATTTAGCTTCACAACCGTCCATGATTTAGGTGTTACTCTGCCCACTTTTCAGACAAGGAAGTTTAAGCATACAGAGGTCAGGCAGATTCCAGTGGATGCACAGCTAGTAAGTAACAGAAAAAGGACTTGAACTGGATTTTCTGCATCCACCAAAGCTGGTAGAGATGGAAGGTCATGCAGACAGTGAGGGACAGAATCTTGACCCTCGGGAGCCTCTTTGTTCCACGAGGCTCCCTCTTCATCTCAGAGTCTTAGATGTTAGAACTTACCTGGTCTCACTTCTCATTTAGTACAAGATTATCTTTCATTTATGCATTTATTCACTCATCACCTGTTTAGTGAGGGCTTACTATGTCCCAGATACTGTATATAGTTTGGGGAGTTCAAGGTCTATTAAAGAGGCTAATATTAACCAAACTATCATGCAATAAGAATAGCAAATAGCACTTAAGTAGTGTTTGCCATGTGCTAGGTGTTGTAATAGGCGAATGTGCTTTACATATATTTACTTAATCTTCACAATAACTCTATAAGGAAAGTGCTAATGTACTATCTCCATGTTATCTGCATGGTAGCTTAGCACATGGTGTTGTGCTGGAGTCCACTGGAATCAGATGTGGTGGGAGGATTTACAAGATAGAAACTGGCAAATGCTACAAAATCAGGGCCTTTTTTTTTTTTTTTTTGAAGCGAGCCAGTTTACCGGCACACCAGTGTAACTAAGGCACAGATGGTTCAATAACTTGTCCAAGCTCTCAGAGCTAGTAAGAAGTAGAGCTGGGATTTGCACCTGGAGCAATCTGATCTAGAGTCTGGTAACTGTTATGCTATCTTCTCAAGTGAGTGTTTAATAAATGCAAACCATAACAGGGCTTCAAAAGAAGGAAACAGAGTTCTCTGAAGCCATGTACACAGAGAAGCATGACCAGAGGAGGGGAGAGGGTCAGAGGAGGCCTCCTGCATGTCCTCTGAAGGATCCCTGAGAGATGGCCATTAAGTATTGGCTTAGGCCTTTCTGGGATGATGACGTATTTCTCAAGTGAGTGTTTAATAAACGCAAACCATAACAGGGCTTCAAAAGAAGGAAACAGTTCTCTGAAGCCATGTACACAGAGAAGCATGACCAGAGGAGGGGAGAGGGTCAGAGGAGGCCTCCTGCATGTCCTCTGAAGGATCCCTGAGAGATGGCCATTAAGTATTGGCTTAGGCCTTTCTGGGATGATGACGTTCCCGCTCTGCAGAGCCACCTTCTAGATCCATTATTGAGGCTTCAGAGAGAGCCTGACTCACAGTAGATACTGGGCAAGTATCGTTGAAGGAATCAGTATTTCCCAGCCTTAAGAGGCACACTCTCCCTTGTCAGGTCCCCTTTGTTCTAAAACCTCATTCACAAAGGGAGCTGAAATCTGATTTGTCCCAATAGTTCACACTGAGGACAGGACTGAGGTGAGGAAGGGGAGGCCTTCACCTGCTGAATGACGTCCTGTGCAGTGCTGACGCGGGGCGCCTTGATGACTGTTCGCGGTTGCTCGGGAGAAACGTCATGCACTTGGACAAAGAAACTCTCCTCCTCTGAGCTCAGGATCATCTCCTTGTCATCTTGAACGATGCTCTTCTCTTCCAGGTTCTATGTTAAAAAAGAAGAAAAGTCGGAGTAGATGATGTAGAATAAGGAAGGAAAAGCCTAGCAAAAATTTGACATGGATCTTGGTAACGTGGAAACTTCTTAGCTTTATATTCCATACGCTAGTTACTATTTCATAAACTATTCTAAAAGGATTTACATCTCTTCTTAGAGGAGGAAAATACTGTAAGTTTCTGCTGATGTTGACACGCTGGTAAGGTTTGGTCCAGAACAAGCCAGTAGATCTGCTCCTATTAGCTGTGGATTTTGAGTCCAAATCAGCTAGAGATAACTTTGTAAAAAGACAATATGCCATTTTGCCAATTACTAAAAGCCAAATAAGAGCACAATAAATACATTTAAGAGAAATCTACACATTCCCCCACAGACCTTGAGCACTTAAGAAATGCTAGACATCTGAAACGTGAAACATGCAAAATCGGCATTCAGGCAGGCTGGATGAACAAAACCCACAGTGGAAAGGCTAAAACAATGACTGGAAGTAAGTCACATCGAAAGGAATATCGACAAAATTCTCAATAATTATGAGAACTGGTCATCAGGTTAGATGGCTTTTGGTGGGCTGGCTTTCAGTGAATTTTACATATATAATTATATATTACATACACAGATATATCTATAGACATATGTATCTTTTAAAAAATTTTTAAGCGGTAAGGAAATATATCAATAAAAAGGCAAACTTCCCATTTCTACCTTTTTTCTTTTTCTCTTCCACCTCTCCCATCTCATTCTCCACAAAAAAGCCCACTGTTATTAGGTTGCATATCCTTTTAACCATCTGCTATGGATATACAAATGTATTTTTGTATATGTGAATAAATATATACAAAGAAACCCTGGAATTATGTGAATTTAGATATAATGTGATCGTCAAATGGCCCCCGTCAAATGAGGTTATGTAAAGCTGTCTTCCGCAAGGGGGAGGCAAGGCAAGTGAGCAGTAGGGAACCCCATCTCAGGAAGTGAGGATGTGGCAGGAAGGCCCTCCAGTCCTCAGCATTCTAGCTTAGTCTCAGATCAGGCCACAGAAATGGTGCTGCCTAACCAGAAGACTCCAAGAACCACTGTCGTTGTCCTGGAAAGTCCAGCCAGCCCCAGGACCTAGAACAGTCCCCACTGATTTTAAAGTCAAAATGGACAGCTGTCACCAGGTGGCGCCAAACTGTAGCCGGGACCCGAAAGGACTGGCTCCTGGGGCTTCTCACCAACCAGGCACACAGCCTCGCCCCAGTCATTTCATTAAGCTTGCAGTCGTGGTCCCTAGAATTCACACAACTGAACTGTTTTGACCCCATTCATCATATTATGCGTGAAGGGGAGAGAGCCATTGTCTATTTTTATTACATAAAATGAGACTGTACTCTAGTACCTATGTTATTCTACAACTCCTTTTTTCTCTCCACTTGAAAGACTGTGAGGGCTTCCCTGGTGCCGCAGTGGTTGAGAATCTGCCTGCCAATGCAGGAGACACGGGTTTGAGCCCTGGTCTGGGAAGATCCCACATGCCACGGAGCAACTGGGCCCGTGAGCCACAATTACTGAGCCTGCGCGTCTGGAGCCTGTGCTCCGCAACAAGAGAGACCGCGATAGTGAGAGGCCCGCGCACCGCGATGAAGAGTGGCCCCCACTTGCTGCAACTAGAGAAAGCCCTCGCACAGAAACGAAGACCTAACATAGCCATAAATAAATAAAGAAATAAACAAGGAGAGAATAAATAAGATTATTAAAAAAAAAGACTGTGATCATCATTTCATGTCAGTTCCTAAAGATTTTGCATAATATGTCATTGCATTGATTATAATATATTTAACCAATCGGGGAGTGGGGTTGGGTGCTAATTCACATGACATAATTTATAATCTCAGGGTTCTGAAAGCTAGGATGTAAGTAAGCAAGACAAAAAACAAAAGAGTTCTAAGTTGCCACATAAAATATCCCAATGACCATGCACTGGGAATTATTTCTAAGAGCACTCCTTAGAGCTTTACTCAGGGCTTATCAATGTTTAAGCCGTTTTCAGCCACATTAGAAGCCACAGATTATGACCATAACAATAACCTTCATTTGCGTGTTCCTTTACAGTCTACTAAGCATTTCTCTACATGTTGTCTACATGTTTGGCATGAGTCTCATGATAATCTTTTTGAGTCAAGCAGGGTAGTTCCTCTCGTAGATTTTACAAATTAGGGCATAGAGGTTTACAGAATTCAGATGAGCCATTGAAGGTCATCCATCTAATTTGTGTCAGAGCCAGGTTTGTCTGACTTCAAATCCAACAGGTGTCAGAGGACAGCATATTGACCATAGGAAGATACCTAACAGCTTGAGAGCCCAGAAGACAAGAAAATCATACAAGGCAGGCAGGTAAGACCAGAGGTAACAGACTGCAGCTTCATGGGCAAACTGCTTATGTTACTAGTCCCACAAAGTAACTAAATGGAGATACTTATAGCCCAAATCTATCAGCTATGCCAGTGTCCGCTTGCATTCGATGCACGCTGAATTCATTTCGTCAATCAGTAAATTTGTACTGTGTGTCGCTGTGCAGCCGGTAAGCCTAGATACATGAAATATGTTATCTTTTGAGGCGTACTTTAGTCATTTCGAAACTCCTCCCAGCAGAGGCATATGAAGGAGAACTGGCTGTACTGTGCTCATCAGAAAATGCTTCCCCTCTAATCCTCCTTTTTTCAAAATGCTTCTGCTCCCCAGCCGTTAGTAAACATTCGTTCCCGATGTCTCTATTGCCTGCTGTCATACACATTTTTTTTTTTTTTTTTGCGGTACGCGGGCCTCTCACTGTCGTGGCCTCTCCCGTCGCGGAGCACAGGCTCCGGACGCGCAGGCTCAGCGGCCATGGCTCACGGGCCCAGCCGCTCTGCGGCACGTGGGATCCTCCCGGACCGGGGCACGAACCCGTGTCCCCTGCATCGGCAGGCGGGCTCTCAACCACTGCGCCACCAGGGAAGACCTGTCATATACATTTTAAGTTGCATATGGGGCACCCCTTACTCCTGGTCCTTCCAACCATGTGATGAAGTTCCACGGCAACACTCAGCAGGCTGCCCACGTTTCCTCCTGCTCACCACCTCCCACGGTGCGTGTGGGAGAAGCCACGGAGACTGATGCAACTCCAGCCTGGCCAGCACAGGGTAGTGGAAAGAACACTGACCTGGAAGCAGTAAGACTTGAGTGCTGTCTCCTTCTCACCCTGGCGTGATCTAACTTCTCTGAACCTGTTTTCTTTGTGTAGAATGGTTTCCATTACATCATGAGATCATTCAAACTAGTGGGTGCTTGAGGGCATTAAATGCTGTAAGTCATGATGCAAAGATACGGTTTAACAAACTCACTTCTTCACTGAAATTGTCATTTCTAGGATACTTTTTTACATGTGACAAAGACAATTAGAAATAGGAAAAAAATTTAGAGAGAAATTAAAGATGGCTTCAAAAATCCAGCTAAGCCCTCTATTTTCTCATAAAGCTATTATTATTAGAATTGCTTTTCCTCCGTCTTAGTAATTGGTATGTCTGACGGGGACAGGACGCTAGGGAGACAAGTACGTTTCTTTGCTTAAAGCAAGTGTCCTTTTATCATCTAAGGCAATGTTAGGAGGGAAGGCAGTGGCTCTGGTTCCCAGAGGAGATGCTGGAGTTCTGTGGATGCTGCAGGCCACGTTCATAGCTAGGTAGAGAGTGAAAAAGTAACACCTGATGTTGAAAATGGGCTCCTTATCATCTCTACTGTGTCCCAGCAGGCATGGACCCGCAATGGGTGTTTTACCAGCCCAGCTCTATTACATGCCCCAAAGAGGCAGATCATGTGCCTAGAACAGGGCTTGGCACATTTTAGGTGCTCAATAAATATTTGTTTAATCGAATTGTTGAATTGATTCAACTGCTTCATTATCGACTTATCATGAGGTATGATTGTGTAATGATCTTGTATGTCATTTTTTAAAAATCGAAGTAAGTTAGTGGGCTCCTATCAATTTATTAAAAAAAAAAAATGTGTTCCATCAGCAAACCCCATCAGGAGCCCAAGAATCTGGAGTTGATGGGCAGTCGTATTGTTTCCGTTATGAGAATGATCATGGGAATATCGTTACAAATTCGGACCAAAGCTGAGAGGTTATTCTTACTTTGTGTAAAGTTATGGAATATTTTCAAAGAAACACTGTTATTTCACATATTAGCACAAAACATTTTGTTAGCTAAAACTTGAACAGGCAACAAACCCCCAAATGCAAAATGCCTACAGGCCTTCCATTACATACTACTGTGACCCTCATAACCATGATTTCACGTAAACAGATAAAACACTGGACGCACCACTGATGACATGCTTAAGGAATCCTTCAGTACTTTCTCCCTTTGTTTCCTAAGGGATGATTTTTAGACCGCATTTCTGTAACTTAGAGTTAACATTCTGAATATGCACAGAAGAATAAAATCAATTCTCCACACTTACTCAAGAAGACTATAAAGCAAGTTGCCATGATAAGAAATTCTGAATTTGAGGCAGGCGGCTTTTGGTGAGGTGGTGAGTTACATATGAGCTGCTACAATGTAGGCTGCCCCAGGACACACTTACTTCCTGCTGGGTTTTCAAGACAATCCTGCCAACGTATCCCTCTTCGGGAAACCAGCTGCTTAAAATCTGCATGATCTCTTCTTCTGGACCAATGGCTCTCTGGAACGGTTGTTTCCTACATTCATTCTTTTCTTTAGATATAAAATATTTTTCTTCCATTAAAAAGTAGTCTGTGGCAATAGGTTTGGTGTCTTGATCAATGGTCAGACTCTAACGAAAAAACAAAGGCAAATTCAGGCACACCTCTGGAGAGTGGGCAAAAAAACAAGTCTAATTTCATGGGCTTCGGATAGGTTACATGTACAATTTATAAGTGGAACCGACCCGCACCGCTGCTTACTTCTTTTTGGAAGATCTAAGGCCCTGCACCGCTGCTTAATTCTTTTTGGAAGATCTAAGGCCCTGCACCGCTGCTTAATTCTTTTTGGAAGATCTAAGGCCCTGCACCGCTGCTTAATTCTTTTTGGAAGATCTAAGGCCCTGCACCGCTGCTTAATTCTTTTTGGAAGATCTAAGGCCCTGCACCGCTGCTTAATTCTTTTTGGAAGATCTAAGGCCCTGCACCGCTGCTTAATTCTTTTTGGAAGATCTAAGGCCCTGCACCGCTGCTTAATTCTTTTTGGAAGATCTAAGGCCCTGCACCGCTGCTTAATTCTTTTTGGAAGATCTAAGGCCCTGCACCGCTGCTTAATTCTTTTTGGAAGATCTAAGGCCCTGCACCGCTGCTTAATTCTTTTTGGAAGATCTAAGGCCCTGCACCGCTGCTTAATTCTTTTTGGAAGATCTAAGGCCCTGCACCGCTGCTTAATTCTTTTTGGAAGATCTAAGGCCCTGCACCGCTGCTTAATTCTTTTTGGAAGATCTAAGGCCCTGCACCGCTGCTTAATTCTTTTTGGAAGATCTAAGGCCCTGCACCGCTGCTTAATTCTTTTTGGAAGATCTAAGGCCCTGCACCGCTGCTTAATTCTTTTTGGAAGATCTAAGGCCCTGCACCGCTGCTTAATTCTTTTTGGAAGATCTAAGGCCCTGCACCGCTGCTTAATTCTTTTTGGAAGATCTAAGGCCCTGCACCGCTGCTTAATTCTTTTTGGAAGATCTAAGGCCCTGCACCGCTGCTTAATTCTTTTTGGAAGATCTAAGGCCCTGCACCGCTGCTTAATTCTTTTTGGAAGATCTAAGGCCCTGCACCGCTGCTTAATTCTTTTTGGAAGATCTAAGGCCCTGCACCGCTGCTTAATTCTTTTTGGAAGATCTAAGGCCCTGCACCGCTGCTTAATTCTTTTTGGAAGATCTAAGGCCCTGCACCGCTGCTTAATTCTTTTTGGAAGATCTAAGGCCCTGCACCGCTGCTTAATTCTTTTTGGAAGATCTAAGGCCCTGCACCGCTGCTTAATTCTTTTTGGAAGATCTAAGGCCCTGCACCGCTGCTTAATTCTTTTTGGAAGATCTAAGGCCCTGCACCGCTGCTTAATTCTTTTTGGAAGATCTAAGGCCCTGCACCGCTGCTTAATTCTTTTTGGAAGATCTAAGGCCCTGCACCGCTGCTTAATTCTTTTTGGAAGATCTAAGGCCCTGCACCGCTGCTTAATTCTTTTTGGAAGATCTAAGGCCCTGCACCGCTGCTTAATTCTTTTTGGAAGATCTAAGGCCCTGCACCGCTGCTTAATTCTTTTTGGAAGATCTAAGGCCCTGCACCGCTGCTTAATTCTTTTTGGAAGATCTAAGGCCCTGCACCGCTGCTTAATTCTTTTTGGAAGATCTAAGGCCCTGCACCGCTGCTTAATTCTTTTTGGAAGATCTAAGGCCCTGCACCGCTGCTTAATTCTTTTTGGAAGATCTAAGGCCCTGCACCGCTGCATACTTCTTTTTGGAAGATCTAAGGGCTCTTACGTCCAGAAAGGATTGTTTATATTCATTCTGGGCAATGACACAATTTATTCATAATCCCCAGACGGTGTAACTATTTTTCCCACTGCTGGAATGAGAGCTCTTACTGAATTAAAAACTTTAGGTTTTTCAATCTGTGAACTTAGCTCTTTGTAATCTTGCAACACAGGACCGAGGGCAAAGAACCTAGTCCAGCTTTTACCAAGATAATCTCCCATTCTCCTTTTGGAAATACTCAATCATCTGCTAATCTCATCTAAGTTCCTGGGAATCCCCCTTTCAGTAAACTCTTTTGGCTGCCTTGGGTCTTTTGGATGCGTTGCTGCGCGCAGGCTTTCTCTAGTTGTGAGCGGGGGCTACTCTTGGTTGCGGTGCGCTGGCTTCTCACTGCAGTGGCTTCTCTTGTTGCGGAGCACGGGTTCTAGGCACGTGGGCTCAGTAGTTGTGGCGCACGGGCTTAGTTGCTCTGCAGCATGCGGGATCTTCCCGGACCAGGGCTCGAACCCGTGTCCCCTGCATTGGCAGGTGGATTCTTAACCACTGTGCCACCAGGGAAGTCCAGAGTCACAACCTCTTAATTTTGTTTCATTTTATGATTGAGGCACTGATTGATTCTAAAGCATAATCCAGACACAGTAGGAGAACTTATAAACACTAGCCATCATGATAGTTTCTCTTACTGATGTTTTCTTTCACACTTTTTTCTTTTGTCCAGGTTACCGACAGAGGCTAAACTTGAAGTGAGTGACCAGAGAAGGATGCTACCATCTGGCTTAGATTGAGCAAACATTCTTCTCTTTAGGCATTCCCCCCCCCACTGGCCCCCAACAATGATGCAAGGACCAGAGTCAGCACTTGGCACTGCTGCATCTCACTTGGAGAAGCAGAATGAACTGGGGATGGGGTGGGGGAGCAGAAGATTCTCAAGAAGACTCTGCTCCTCTTACCCCAGCCCTTGGTCTATGGTCGATGCTGGGCTGTGGATTGTGTGGGGCAAGGCAGCTACGACTACAGCAATAATTCAGGGCACGAAGCTTCCAGGAGCAGGTCAGTCGACACTGTTAGCTCCATGACAGGGCCAGCGTCACTCCCTCCCCAGTCCTGCTTTATAGCCCTGTGATTACTCACGTAGGGTGACAGTAATATGCTACTTTTTATGGGTGGTCCGTGGAAATGTTTTCTTACTTTACATCATCATATTTTATAACGTCTCCAAAACCCCAACAGTGCTTTGTGATAGTAGACACCAAAGTTCATGGACGGACTGATTTAAGAAACAAAGCCCCCCAAACCACTTGGTAGTAGCTTCTGTTTGATAATCTATGAAATCTGACACAAGCTGCTTTCTCTGACTTTAAGTCTGTTGTAAAATTTTGAGCGAGATGTTAACCTGTGCATAGAGATTCCCCTCAAAGGAGAACTGTTTATTAGCTACAGGTTCAGTGAACTTACTTGTTGGAGAAGCTGCTTTGCCTTGGTGCCTCCATTTATGGAGAAAACAGCAAAGGGCTCTGGACCTGGGACCCCATGTACTGTGACTCTGTGAATCCGCAGACATTTTCTTTCTTCTGTATTAAACATCTGTCAAGGAAGATCACACGGTTCCTCATTCATTTACATTCTCATATTGTTTCTAGGCTGCACCAATACGGAAGTGCTAGTTCTTAGACGTACACATAGGGACACGTAAATGCAAAACAAGAGCGTCCTTTTATAACCAGGTGCATCTGTTTGTGGTTCAGTAGGCAATGGGGCATCTTGCTTAATAGTCTAGTAAGAATATTTAGCAGCATACCACCAAAATATTAATTTATTTTAAATAACAGTGTCTCTTTTCATCGTAATTAGGGGACTGATATTATCTGAAATGTATGTCAGTCCTTACTTAATGAACAGACATTCAGCAGTGTCTGTCGAGTTCCATCCCTCTTCAGGGCACTGGGCTAGAATTTTGGATGGTGAGATGATAAATAAAATATTCTGGCCGTAAGGAGCTTGCTGTCCAGGCATACAGATAATTATGATACGAAAAGTATTTCTGTTAGGAGGAGTTGGGGAGTGTATAACTCACCAGTCTTTGAGCAGTTTGTATATTAGGACATATTCATTCATTTAAAATACAAAATCATTTATGGAGGGCTGGCAGTGAATCAGACATTTTGCCTGTCCCTGGGGATTCAGGGAGAAATGGGACATTATCCCTGGCTTCAAGGGCTCCCAGTTGAATAGAACAGCTAGGAGAGAACGTGGACAATTATAAGAAGCATGGTAAGTTCCTTGGGAGCCCAGGTTTGGAGGAAATCAGAGAGCACCTCCAGAAAGTGGTTATCATCTGAAGGCCCAGTGTGAATTAGCAGATAGAGAGCGGGACAAGAACATCCCCAATATTGGTATAGCCTGTGTATAAAGCGTTAGAGGTGGCCTAAAGCAAGGCATTCTGGGAACCTCAATGATTTCCGTGAGGTGATGGAGGGGAAAAGGCTGCCTAAGTATTTTGTTTAGCATGCATTTTGTTTTTATTTGGTGTGGGGGAGGAGAGGTTGGCTGTTTTGTTATGCTCGTACAATGTGTTTTTATTATTTAATCAATTTTATTAAGACATGATTTGCATACCATAAAATACATGCATTTTAATTGTATGGCTTAGCCTGCACTATATTTTTAAAAAGTTGAAATAGTTGCCAACATTTATGCCAATCCAGATGTCCTGACAGTCTTGAAAACCAAAATATCTGGCAAAACTGCTTGGCAACAAGCAGCTGGAGCTGAGAGCAGGGTGGCAGCTGTCCCTTTAAATGACCCATGAGCTCTCGGCTTTCCCAGAGTCTCTGCCCAGTCCACATACAAACGTTATCCTGAGAGCAAAGGAGAGCTGAGCAAGGGTTTTTAACAGAAGAGTGACATGGTCAGATTTGAGTTTTAGATAGAACTGTCTAAAAGGCCCTAAAGGAGGACATACAGAGGTGGTCAGACTCAGAGGGAGGGGGACCAGTTAGGAACCCACGGCCACAAGCCAGGTGAGAATGAACGAGGGCCAAGATGGTAGGGACGGATAGAGATGAATGGATTTGAAAGATACTAAGGAGACAGATTTACTGAGTCTTACACGGGGCAATGAGAGAGAAGGAGAAGCCCAGGATGATCTTCAGTTACTGCCTTGAGCAATGGAAGGTGATGACTTCCAAGGTCAAAGAACCCGTATTTACCAAGCATATACGCTGCTGCCTGGGATATACCTAGGATGGTGTGGTGTGATATAACTGAAAATAAATATCTGGTCTTTGCCCATAGTTCCCGGCACACATCTTCTAAACCCTCGGAATCTCTGGAGTGACGAGAGTTTTCTGTGTGCTGATAAGATGACTTACGGCTGGAGGCCCCTAGATGGCTTCAGGATGGGAGCTGATCACCGGAAAGACCAAGTCATGATTAGATGGTTGGAACTTTCAGCCCCCGCTACTGCAGACTTCAGGGGAGGCGAAAGGTGCTGGGGGTTGAGTTAATCACTAATGGCCAATGACTTACTCAGTCATGCCTATGCGAGGAAACACCCATAAAACCCCCTAAGAGACGGGATTCTGAGAGCTTCTGGGTTGTTGAACACATGGATGTGCTGGGAGGGTGGTGTGTGCAGAGAAGGCATGGAGACTCTGCTCCCTCTCCCCTCATATCTCACCCTATGTATCTTTTCCA
Organism: Neophocaena asiaeorientalis asiaeorientalis; assembly: GCF_003031525.2. Classification (NCBI taxonomy): domain Eukaryota; kingdom Metazoa; phylum Chordata; class Mammalia; order Artiodactyla; family Phocoenidae; genus Neophocaena; species Neophocaena asiaeorientalis. The sequence goes on from NW_020172664.1 coordinate 149,858, forward strand.
TTGGCTGGTCCTGAGTTGTATCCTTGATAATAAACTGGTGATAGTAAGTAAAGCACTTTCCTGAGTCATTCAGGAGTCATTCTAGCAAACTACTGGCCCTAAGGAGGGGGTTGTGGGAACCTCTTGGATTTATAGCTGGCCAGTCAGGAGTACCAGTGACAGCCTGGGACTTGCAACTGTTATCTGAAGTGGGGACAGTGCTGTGGGACTGAGCCCTTAACTTGTGGGATCTGATGCTCAGCCCAGGTAGATGGTGTCGGAACTGAACTGAACTGTAGACACCAAGCTAGCATCAGAGAGTTGGAGAAGTAGTGTCGAGAAGACACCATACATTTGGTGTCAGAAGTGTTGTGAGGAAGAATGGTTCATTCATGGCATGTGTGGGATCTTCAGCTCTAATAGGTATTGAGGGCAACCAACCCAGAAGTGGACACTAAGCTCTGCCTTGCCTTTCTGAAAGCATCTAATTCTTGCTCTTAGGTACCAGGCAGCCCCGTCCCTGCTTCCCAGTCCTCTGCACCAGGCAGAGGCAATACCCCCCGCTACTTTGGCCAAAGTGCTGTGCTCAACTTCAATCACTCGTTGAAAGGAAAAGCAGGAGAACTTAAGGAAACAAGGTGAGGGACAGAGAAAGAGAAGAAACTGTCGAGCTTAGGGCAAGAGAAGCAGAGGAGGAAGCAGGGCTATTCAGAGGTGGCAGCAGCAGTGGCTAAACCCAGCGCCATTGTGAGCATAGAAGGCGCCTTTCCAAAGGTTGTTAGGACCCTGTTGAAGTACAAGATTGATGCAACCATGAATAGATTATTAAACATGTAAAGAGGCGACTGATGGACACCCTTTTTTATTAATTTTTAAAGAGTAAGCAGAGTGGAATTAACCAGTTAATTAAAAGAGAGTTCCTTGTTTAAGCAAACAACCCTGCATTACTGGGGTGAGTGCTGGTCCAATGGTTCTGGAAGTTCAACGGCTTGGACCTCACCTGGGGAACTTGTTAAAACACAGCTCCTGTAAAGGTGGCCCTTTCTGCGGTGTTCCTCTCCCACTCCCAAGGGTGCAGATGCTGTGCCTCCCTGGGTGCCAGGGGATCGCTATGCTTGCACAGTTATGTGTCACCAGCGGTACCTGGCTGCTCACCCGACCCTGCTCGCCTGTGATGTCTGCCCCTGGACTGCTGAAGAAGCAAAGGATTTTCCTCGTCTAACCTAAACTTTCTAGAAGTTTCAAGATGCTTCCTAGCAGGCTTTGCATAACTAGCCTTTTCCCCGTGTTGTTATTTTTGGCTCACTTCCCTGGTGGGCACTATAATGTACTCGTTCAGAGTATGGGCTTTGGCACTAGATGAACTTGGGTTTATAGCCGTGTGACCTCAGGTGTACTTAGCTCTTACCTTCCTTTGTAACATGGAGATGATACTAATAGCTATTTCATGAAGTTATTGAAAGGATTAAGTGAGTTAGTATATGTGTAAAGTGCTTAGAAAGTGTCAAGTGTCAGCCATTATTATTATTAGTATTTCCATAGCTACCTAATCAATAACTCAAATGGGCCACATTCCTGGACCACAAGAAAGCCTGCCTCCAGCATAGCCATCCCCACAAGTAAGCTGAATGAAATAGAACTTAATTACCAAAGAGGCCGGCATAGTATTGCCAGAGGAATTTTCTTCCATCCTCCTGCTGTTTATGAATAAACTAGAGATTTCCAAGAGTTCATTGTGGAGGTTCCGCAGCTGAAGATGTCGATATCCTGGAACAATGCAGAATTGGGAAAAGCTTGTTAGCTGTGCACTGCAGAGCTCTGCAAAGGAGATCCCCCAGGGAGGTCAGTAAATGATAGGGAGAAATAAGACTTTAAGATGGGCAGGGGTGACAACCAACTGATGCCTCTTCCCCAGGAGTGTTGCCCCAGGGGACGGTTTGGGGCTACCTAGTGGTAGTTAACTTGTCTGAGGTCTGTTTTTAACTTAGACTCAAACTGAAAATTTTAAACTCAAACCAAATAGAGTAGGAAAACCTGATCATTTTTGTTTATCAAGTCATCTAGAATACCTGTTCTACAAATATTCCATTTTAGAACAGCTTTAGTGATAACAAAATATTCCAACAATAGGGGGTTGGCTAAATAAGTTATGGTGTGTACTTGTGCAAGTATAAAATGGAGTAATATGCAGCTCTGAAAAGTGGTAATGAAGATGTATAGCTGTTAACCTGAAAAGTTGATCACTACATACGTCAGTAAGTGAAAACCAGTAAGTGGCAAAACACTAAGATTAGTAGGAAGCTTACTTGTTCGAAATATATACTATATGCTAATATGTATATACATGGGTAGAGGTGTAAAGCCTGCAAAAGATATATACCAAAAGTAACTATTTTGAAGAGATGGAAAAAAGGATAATTTAAAAGAACTGTTTTTGCTTCTCTGTACTTTGTCATATTTCTGTAATAACCATGATGAACTGAATGGTGTCCTCCTAAAATTCGTATGTTGAAGCCCTAACTCCCATTACCTCAGAATGTGACTCTCTGGAGATAGGGTCTTTAAAGAGGTGATGGGGTTAAAATGGGTCATTAGGGTGTGTCCTAATCCAATATGACCAGCGTCCTTATAAGAAGAGAGGACTGGAGAGCAGACATGGAGAAACACCAGATGCTGTGCACACAGACCAAGGGATGGCCCTGTGAGGACACAAGGAGAAGGTGGCCATCTGCAAGCCGAGGAGAGAGGCCTCAGAAGAAAGCAAACTTGCTGAAACCTTGATCTTGGGCTTCTAGCCTTCAAAACTGACAAAATAAACCTCTGTTGTTTAAGCCACCCAGTCTGTGGTATTTTGTTACACAGCCCTAGCTGACTAACACAGTGACCACGCACTACTCACACAATGGAGAAGAGAAACAAGGAAAAACTAAAGAGTAGGAGACTGTAACATGTTGGTGGTGCTCAGAGGCTGGCAGAGTATGGCTGTGGGAGGAAGTATGTCCTGGAAACTTGGTACTCAAAGGAGGTCAGCAGAGTCAGCATCCCTGGAGCTTGTTAGAAAGGCAGAATCTCAAGCCCCAGGCCCACAGCATCAGGGTCTGTATTTTATTACTAAGAGCCTGGGTGACTCAACTGCACATCAAAGTTTGAGAAGCAGTGCACAGACGTTCTGGACAGGTGCGACAAGCTGACGTTTCCCCCAAGGGCCATGGCAAAGCCCACATGCAGCAAGCCAGCAGCTCTGGCCTTTGCTCAGAATTTTCCACCTTCCCTGCTCTGCATCCAAACCCACCCCCGGCTTCTGACACTGGACTCCCACCAGGCACCGACTCCAACCTCGTCCCACTCATGCCACAGCACACCCCAACCCTCCCTGTTCTAGGTTTCCTCTCCTCACATCCGTCCCTGCTTTAAACATGCCAGGGGTAAGGCGGCACTATCTGGGGAGGGATGTATGTCGACAAGAGCACAACGACTGCCACTCCCAACATCAGCAACAGTGGGAGAGGCTGCACTTCATAACAAACGTTGTCAATAACTTCGGATTTCAGAATAACGTAAAAGAAAAATGTCTTTTGAGACATGCTCAAACAGTGTTCAAACTTGTATTATTTGCTTCTGCCTCTTATTTTAACGTGAAAATTTCAAACATATACGAAAGTAGAGAGAAGCGTGTAATGAACCCCGGGGCATCCATCGCTCAGCTACAATTATGAACTTTGGACAATTTGATTCTACCTCGCTTTAGAGCCTTGAGGGGGATGATTCTCTGAGCAGTTACCACCGAGCTGTTGTTCTCCACAACGGCAAAACGAAGAAATAGGAGATCTTCAAAGTGAACCCGGAAGAGGAACTGTTCATTCCACATGGGGTTCAGAGTATTGCGGTGGATGGGCTTCGTGCGGAAGTGGCAGCTATCCAGGGCCATGCCCAGGACGTCGACCTCTATACACGGGCTTCCCGTGCCGTTACTCGGGCACACGTTCTGCCCAGAGACGATCTGAGGAGGAAAAAGGATCAAAGTCACTGAAGATGCGAAAGAGACAGATGCGCCTCTGAGCCTCATCGCTTCCCTCCACAAAGAAAGACAAAGAACCCTTTGGAATGGACCAGGCAAATGATTAATAAGGCTGCTAAAAAAAGAGAAGTTATCACAATCAGGTAATTGCATGACTGGAATCATGGTAAAATCTATTTTGTCAACAGCATTCACCTAACTATAACCTTTCAATTGTCAACATGTTCAAATATCTTCAAAAACCATGTAATTAAGATGAAATTAAGTTTGTTGAGAAAAAAGAGACCTTATATATGAAACCACAAATGTGTTACTTACGTTCTGTTCAAAGTGTTTTAGGTGTATCTTTTACAACTTCAAAATTTTTTCTTGAATAGTTAGGTTCTGGAGCAAGTCACAGGGAATGTTGTTAAAAATTCATAGCCTTCTGGGCTTCCCTGGTGGCACGGTGGCTGAGAGTCCGCCTGCCGATGCAGGGGACGCGGATTCGTGCCCCGGTGCGGGAAGATCCCACATGCCGTGGAGCGGCTGGGCCCGTGAGCCATGGCCGCTGAGCCTGCGCGTCTGGAGTCTGTGCTCCGCAACGGGAGAGGCCATGACAGTGAGAGGCCCACATACCACAAAAAAAAAAAATTCATAGCCTTCTGTCAACATGAAGCTATACTCAAGTCTAGTGAAAATGGTCACATAGAAAAGGAGCTACTGCTCTGCTGTCTTAGGGAAAGAGAAAAAGCAGTTTGGTGGTAGGAAAATCTCTGAGTTGGGATCTCCCAGGGTTTTGAGGTGTTGTGTGCAGAGGCTGCTTGGGAAACAGACAAGATCTAGAGATGGATGGAGGGATAACTTCTTCGCTCCCCGTCTTTTCTATCACCCATTCAGTGTTTTGTTTTGTTTTTTTTTTTTTCCTCAGCTAAGAGGGAGTGAGAGAAGCTGGAAATAAAAATGAGTTATGAGCTACCAGGACTCAGATGTTAAGGGCAGTCTGTGGAGTTTTGACAGTTAGTTAATTAGGCAATAAAAGGAATAAGGAAAGGCCAGGAATGACAAAGGTTAAACTGTAAGGAGGAAAGATATTTAATTGATTTGTATATTGATGCCTGTTTTACCTTTTATAAGAGCTTGTTAGAGTTTAAGATGACCTGCTCTAAGAAAGAGCTCAGCTTTTATGGGATGCACTGAGAGTTATGATTCTGAGGGCCCTGGAAGACAGAATTACCATCATCAGTATGGAGGTGGTAGCAGGGAGCTCATAACTCCACCTACTGGGCTCTAGCGAATACAGCGCCTGGTGACTGCATACCTAAACCTCAGCCACTGCTTTCTGAGAAGTAAAGAAATTCTTTTGGGAACTAAATCTGCACCAACAAAATTGTGACATGAGAGTTTTGTAACGCCTTGAGTTCAAAAGGCATTACACCTTAGAATCCCAATAGAACATAGGAAGGGCGGGCTTCCCTGGTGGCGCAGTGGTTAAGAATCCGCCTGCCAGTGCAGGGGACATGGGTTCAAGCCCTGGTCCAGGAAGATCCCACATGTCGCGGAGCAACTAAGCCCGTGCGCCACAACTATTCCTATATTCTATTGGGACCATCAGGGCCAGACTTACAGTTAAAGAATAGATGGCAGGCTCCATGTTGTCCAGGTCTCTTTCCAAGGGAGAAAACTTCTGATACATGGGACAGTTCTTGTCCCACAGAACTGGGGGTTTCAGAACATAACCACAGCCACCGTTGGCCTCAAACATGGCAGCATTTAAATGTAAAGGGAGATCTGCAAAACAGTCAACATCACTTGTTACCTTGTCACTAAAGTGTCATCTTACAAATTGACTTTTTCGATTTTCCCTAAGCTTAAGCAGGAAGAAGAGAGAACCAACCACTCACTCCATAGACTGAGTGCCTACTGTGTGCCAGCTCGTGTTAGGCACCAGAGATACAGCAGGAAATAAGATACAAAATCCCCATCTTCATGGAGCTCACTGTCTATGGGATATGCCCCATGTTCCCACTCCAACCCAGGAGCCACTTAAAAACTCCTTTTGCAAATTAAAATTTACAACATCCTTCCAAAAAATAATCTTTGAAATACCTCATTTTATACTGAATTTTAGAAAGGCATAATGGCATTTTCTTATCCCTAAACACCAAACCATGAAGACAATTGTACGACCAATTCTTGCTTTTTCAAACCTAAGATAAAATCTTAAGAATCCAGGAAAGATCAGAAGAGCCAGAGAAACGTATCTTTTTCTTGAAATTTCAACTCATAAATCGTAGTGTTTCTGCCTCTATTTTTAAGCTGTAGTTAAATATGAAAGAAAAATCATTATCACATGTGATTCACATTATGTCCACAGTCCCCTCCATAGTACACTCTGGGAACCCTCACAACAGCTTCCAGTCTTCTGTGGCCAAATTTTATTTGGCAGAGTTGTTTGATGAACGGTTGGATCCCTGCACGGATTTTGGGCTCTTACACACTCAAATGCTCATCTGATGGCACAAGTCTGTAGAAAAGTTACATTCCAAATGAGCAAAACGTTTATGAGACACACCTGACAAATGTTCCCTCTGATAGATTCCTTCCATGTGCAGAATGAACTCTGATACGTGGACCAACATCAAGGAAAAGTGTGCTAAATGAGCACCACAGAGCAATGAGAAGTTGGCCTCTCCTCATCTCGTGTGTGAAATTTTTCCCCATACGTGGGGTTGGCTGGGATTGTGTGTAGGAATTTCTAGGGTCAGATGTCTTAGACACATATCAAAGCTCCTTGGACCTCTGTCTCCGTATCTACAAAATTAGTGCATTGGACCCTACCTCTCAGACCCCTTCCAGCCCCCAATATGACTGATTCATTGAGGCCAATTGTCTTGCCTGCAGTGGGAGAAAATTCTCTTCCCAGGCTGCTCTGTGACAGAGGAACATGGATGTGGGCGGAGGATGGTTCAAAGAGTGAAGCAAAGTAGCTCAGGAAGAGTTGGTAAGTAAGAAATGGATACACAGTATATTGCTAAAAAAATTACAGCAGCTCATACTTACTGCACTCTTACTATGTATCAAGCCCCATTCTAAGAACTTGTATTAGTGCCTCCCAATAACACATGAGGTACATTCTTTTAGTATTCTCATGAGAAGAAACTGAGGCACAAAAAAGCCCAAGGCACATAGCCAGTAAGAGGTAAATGTTAAGGTTCGAACCCAGACAGCCTGACCCACAGTTCCTAATCTTAACTACCGAGCCATTTAATGTACATCTCACAGGGGTCTTATAAAGATAAGTGAAGTCCTGTGCAAAAATCCCTACCCCAGCATTTGGCACATAGAAGGTGCTCGATAAACAGGTATTAAGTTATGATTATGATGTCAACACTCATTTGGGTTTGAAGTCTGATTTCATTAGCACTGTGTCTGTCTTTGTAGCTTTCCAAAACTTCAAAGCACTGTTGCTTAACTAAAATCTCTTTTGATGATTTGCTATGTAACACAGAACCACATGGAGCTGCTCTTTGGAGTAAAGGTGGGACCTTAAATCTCGCCCTCCTACTGTCCCATATAGGTGGTCCCAGAACTTCATCTAGGGCTATAGTTTTAAAACCTCTGTTTTAACCAAGTGAAAGAATGTGCATAGATCTATGTAATCCCATCACCCCTCTCAGTCAGTGCATGGGATGGCAGATCAAGCAAACCCTTATCCTTATGTCCTTCTGTTCATTTAAAAATCTGTATTAAGTGGAAACCATTCTCAGAATCATTATCCCTATATTTTGAGGCTGGAAAAGTCATCAGAAAGGGTGTGACAATCGTTCAGGAAAGCATAATAAATATTAATAGAACTTTTTCTTTTGAGTGGGGCTGCATTTCTACATACTTGTAGGTCCTGGGACATGAGGCAGGAATCATTCTGCCCCAGATGGAAAGAACTTTGAGGGGCTGTTGCCTGCAATAACCAGGGTCTGCACACTAGACTCAAGTCAGTTTCCAAACTCAAGAGTTGGTTTTAATGAGTGTAGACCCAAGCTATTTCTGGTTCCAGATCACTGCAGACCTTCTTGGAGTTGATGGAGTCATTAGAGATCTTGGGAAGAGATGACCCTAAGTCCATGGACACCACTTTAGGGCACTGGGGTCCCCTGAAATTCAGGAAGTGTAAGGCAGATGACCTATGGAACATATCTGGAGGCTAGAGGGGCACTGGGAGGGGGTTCTTTGTTATTTGGCTGGCATGCTTCATGGAAAACCAAGAACTCCTTAACCCAGGAATTCTTTTTCAAAAATTAAAAAATAGTGATTCCAACGTTGACTCTTCTCTATTTGGACTTGAAATTCACATAGCAATACCTAGAAGAGACCTGGACTCAAAATCAAGAACTATAGGTTCAGACTGCAGTGGGGCTCATTGAGACAATCTGTTAGCTTAGTGCAACATGCATTTACTGAGCATCTACTGTGTGCAAGGGATTGACCAGGCTCCACCCCAGTGTGCAGGAATAAAGACCATTTTTACAGACGAACACACTGAAACTGCACGTAGCGTGAGCTCTGCCCAGCATGGGAGATTTTTAATCATTGTGTGCTGCCTAGAATCAAGAGAGGTTATATGGCAGCACTCCCACCTGAGTTGGAAGATTATGTAGAGAAACCTGAGGATGAATCACAGCCTCCTGCCCCACCCCGAGCGGGGCAAAGGGAACATGCACTCCGGCTTGATCTGGGAAAGAGACAGAGCCTTCAGGGATGAGTGGAGGCCAAGGTGCAGCCTCAGTGTGTGCTTCCAGACCACAGAGAGGCCCAAGGAGGGGCAATACCCGTGTCCCCTTCAGCCGTGGCTCCCTCTGCCATCAGTGGAGCCAGTATGTCTGCGCCAGCCTAGGCACTTCAGGAGAAAGGACACGTCCCAAACCAAGTGCATTTCCATTTCCTTGAGAAAACTATTTTGCTAGTTATTTCAGTTCACTTAAAATATTTCAGTATCATCTCCACCAAGGGCAACAGTGGACTTGGGGCTAGAGACAGGGCCAGAGATATAAACCCACAAGCCACTTGGGACAGATTGAAAATAAATTTTTATAGCTTTTAAAATATTTCACTATTATTTCCACTTGCAAGTCCAAATCATACTGTTTTCATAACTTATCAAAAGCACTTAATGGTAGCTAACGTTTGTGGAATGCTGTCTGTGCTCCAGGCACTATGCTAAGTATGGTACTTCACCTGCATTACCTTCCTCAATTTCAACTGAAAGAAGCAAATATAACAAAGGCAAGAAAATATGACTGATGTCTCTAACCTGGGTCAGCCACAAATGGGCTCTGGTGGTGCCAGTGCCAGGCGGCTAGCTGGTCCCAGAGCTACAACTGTGGTTTGACCTTGGCTGCAGACAGGGCTAAGCTATGGTCGATGGGACAGCACAGTTGGTTAGGATCTGATTCAGTTCACGTGAGAGGAAGGAGGAGGCTGCTTGATTGTTCAAAGAGAAGACTCTGGTTTTTGAATGAGCTTCTAGGAAACGTTCCTCATCTGCTGTAGCTCCCACCTCTCACCACGTCTAAGTGGAACCAAAACATTTTATTCTCTAAACCCCCAGAGTGCTTGAATTTATTATTATAAGTCATACTGTGATTTTTGAGCCACTTAATTGCTCTACGTCTTGGTTTGCTCATCTGAAAAATGGGGATCATAAAGGTACCCACTTCTCAGAGTTGTTTCAAAGATTAAATGAGAAAATAGGGGTCAAGAATTGAGATGGTGCCTGGTGCACAGTGAACATGCCATAAAAGGTAGCTTGTACCCTGGAGTTTTTGGCCTCATCTGTTATCTCAGGACGGTGGAGAAGCAGGAACACTACTTTCTCGGTTCATGTAATTCACAGACTTGTTTCCTTTGTGTCAGCTGCTCTTACAGCACTGACCATTAATCTCCATTTCAATCTCAAAGGGATGAGGGGAAGCTAAAATGGTATTAACTTGCAAAGGGTTTCGAGAGACCCTACTTTTTCACTGCAAGGACAAGAGATTAGCAAGATGGTTACTAAGGGGTGTTAGGAAATCTCTACCCCATCAGGTCTTTAAAAACAAACTGGACACAGCCCTGTCAAGAACAGTCTTATGTTTGAAAAGTGCTTTAAAAAGGGGGCAGAACCAGGAGACTAATAGGGGCTCCCTGAAGGTTCTTTTCTATTGCCTTAACTCTGGAAAGTCAAGAGCACAGTTCAGTATCGAATTCACTTCTGTTCTCTGTCATCTGTATTTTTACCCTCACATAGGCCTCAGTTGGGAATCTTGCCCCCTTTGAAACATGTTTTTTGTTGAACTACGTTTGCTGAGATATAAGACGCAGAGGAGCGAGGGGAAGGGGCACCCCTCCGGGTGAAGCAGGCCCATTACCATCTGTCTGGTAGTTGAGCGCCACGAGCTGTATCCCATGGAGCCAGAAGAGGAGGGGGCTGGGGTTGGATGAGTCGATGCGGGTGGCGGCCGGATACGTCCTCAGCAGCTGGCAGGCAGTGTGCTGGATCAGTTTCTGAGAATACCTGCGACACAGACGTTTGGCAGCATTTTCATTCAGCGAGGAGATGTGGTAGCATTTGGGAGTTCTAATGATAGCGCTGAGGGACGTGGCTGGGTTGACAGAGGAAGGCGAGTCCTCCCAGGCCTGTCGGATTCCTTCACAGGAACCTAAACCCCCCAAAGATTAGCCTCAGATTAGTGCAGAAAACTTTACATATTTTAGCAAGAGAAACCTGAACAACGCCCCAGGAAAGAATCACAACACATCACACATCAGAATACATCTTGAGTGTTACTTGTGAGTGAGTCCACTACCTTGAGACCAAATGATAGCTATCGAGGGTATGCCTTTCTACTTGCTAGATGGGATGCTACCCATTCAAGGGTCAATAAATAATAAAGCCAATTAGACCTTCCCCCAGAAAGGGATAGCTAAAATGAGTGCCGCAACACCATTTTAAATTAAAAGCCTGAAAGTCCTTTGCCTCAGTACCTCATCTGTCCTGTGGATATATTTGCATAAATACACAACAGTATATGTATAAGGGTGTTCAATCTAGCAGTGCTTTTTATAGCAAGAAAAAAAAAAAAAAAGCAACAAAAAACCCGGGAAGCAACCCAACAGTTCCACCAGTGAGGAAGTGGTTAAATAAATGCATATCCACACACTGGAATACCACAGGGGCAATAAGGAGAAGGTAGATTATATGTACAGAAAGCTATATGGAAAGTTATTGCAAGTATAAAAGTTATACAAGTTATGTTCAGTTATATCCCATTTGGATTATCTTAAAAAGGATCTTATTTTTCTTGAACTAAACACAATAAACTTAACAGTGGTTACCTCTGGGGAATAGAACTGGGACATTGTGAGTGGAAAGAAACTTTAATAATATTCTGTATTGTTTGAGTTTTTTAACTATGAGAATTTATTACTTTGACAATAAAAAGTAATTAGAGATAAAATGGATATATCTTCTGGAGTTATAATGGTGAAGAGTGCAGTTCCAAGAACCACTAGAAGGTTCCAAGGTGGCTCCAATTTTTATTTTTGAGGCAAACAGCGTTAGAACACCTTCAGTGAAATGCTATGTTTTAGGAAGTTAAGAGGGTAATTTTGTAATTAAAAAAATATTTATACCACACTTAGATAACATGAACATTCATGAAAATAAAAAAAGATTTAAAAAGTTCCAGCGAAGTGCTTAGTGAAATACTGGAATCCTCCAGCATGCAGATTCAAGCAAAGATACTGTTAGAAGGTGACTTTACTTTTTCCAGATGTTTTGTTAAGTGATGCTGTCTCCCCGGGGCTCATTCTGCCCGGATTGTTGCCAAAAATGGACTTCCTGCTTTTCCTTTCTTTTCCTCTGCTAGAGCCAGATGCATTTAGAGTTGACAGGCCTGTTCCCATAAAATGAAGATAAATAAGCCAAAAACTACAAGCAAGGGAACTCAACATTTTCCATCCCTGTTAATGTTTATTTTGAAGTCCTACTATTCCCTTGTAACCCAGTACAGAAGACCTGCTAGCATTTTTAGCACCGTTAATGATACCATTGCAGGCAATGATAGCAAAGTTTTTATCTCTGTTGGCAAGTGTGACAAGGCCTGCATGATTATTACAGGACAACCACAGATCACACTCACACCCATCTGATTGTACACCAGAAAGATTTTGAAAAATTGCGTGAAAAGAAAGGGCTCCAGAACCTAATCAAGCAGTATGGAGAGATGAAAGAATGGCCAAGAGCCTGAGCGGTAGCATCATAATTGTCTAGGATCAGTTCCTTCCTGAATGAGCTTTGACTTAACATCTGCCTTCTTGATTCCTCAGTTTTCTTATCTACAAAATGGGTGCAATGATAGGAACTCACTCACAGGGTTAATCTGAGGATTGAATGGGAAACAGATTATGATGGTAATCATGTTTCATGGCTTCTCTTTCTCTCTTCTGGTCCAATCACTCCCTGAATCCTTCCTGCCTGTCACAGTGCCGCGCAGTGGGAACTTCACAGATATTTGCTGAATGAGGAAATGAATGCAGACCTGGCTCCAGGGCAGGAAGTGTAATTTAAAGTCACCAGTGCCTCCAAACCATTCTCACTGTCTGCAATTGTACCATTAGGGAGTATTTCCTTTAACTGAAGCAGCATTCAGAGGGGCCACTTTGAGATGAAAATTTATCTTCCAAGAACATCATCAGAGAAGACAGGATAAAGTAGTGTTTAATAAGAGTATAGACTCTAGTGTTTAAACCCTGTTCCCTGCGATGTGACCTCACACAAATTACTTAACCTCTCTGATCACTTCTTCTTCATCTCCAAAAGGGTCATGGTTAGGATTAAATGAGATAATGTATATCTGCATACTTAATAGAGTGTCCTGTTCAGAGAAAATGCTCAGTACACAGCAGCTGTGGGGTTTCTACATTTTTTTTTTCTCTGAAGTATCCAAAACTGCAAAGATGCACAAACTTGGAACAGTGAATTCTTATGCTTTATCTTAAAACTTTATGTGAATTTTGCCCTCTACACAATGATCTAACAATGGATTTTCTCCCGAGTAAAAGAGATGAGGGGTCAGAGTGAGGGGCCATGTTCTTTCTGGGGTTTTTGCACACACCCCAGCACATGTTGACATCCTCCAGGGGTATGTGGGCCCTCCGGTAAGGAGCCTGGAGTGAGCCTGGGGTGGGGTGAGCACACGAAGAAACAAGGGCTGGGTGATAAAGAAAGGGGAAGGAATCTGGAGAGGCCCAGAGAAGTAATCGAAGGAGCAACAAAGAACCTTCATCTCCCCTGCTGGTCTGTTCACCAATGAAAATGACAACAGCCATTTCGAGGGAGCCAACTATTTTCCAGATAGTGTGCTAATCACGTTGCATACCTTATCGCTACTTTTTACAATAACCCTGCAAGTTAGCAATGTTATGCCTCTTTCGCAGGTAGGGAATCCGAAGTGCAGAGAAGTTATAGAACTGTCCTGGCCAAGCTCACTGAGTAGTGGAGCCCTGCCACTGAAGCAGGTCTGTGATCTTGGGGAAGTTACTTTACTTCTGGGGAAGGTCATACCCATGATCTTCATGGTGCCTCAATGCTTGGAAGAGTTTTTTGCATGTGGCTCCTTGGAAGGGACTTGGGATGGTGAAAGGTGAGATGCATTGAAATTGATAACGTAGCAAAATTAAAATCAACAGTGTAGCAAAATGAACAGTTTTTATTATTGTAATTAATATAATTTATTAAGTTATGGCTCAAGAAAATGAACACATTATGGTATTTTCCTCCTGAGCATCAAAACTAATCATAATGGCAATAAATATTTAGAAGGTATTACGACAATGATTCTGGCAATATAATTTAGTCATTTTGAGAAAGAAAATAAATTTGGGGAAAGAAAAATGTAAGAAACTTCAATTACTAAAATAATATATTAGAATATAGCATACCTATAAAGAATGTGTGTTATATAAACACTTAAAAAAAACAGCATACTTGGAATTTTAAAAATAAGTCAAATAACCCCATGCTTCACCTGTGTCTCAAGTCAAAAGCTAGACCAAATGACGTTTAGACCCTTCCACAATTCTCTACCTGTACAGAAACTTTATCTCTCATAGTGACTTCAAATATCTCTTGGAATTTGTGCTCTTTGTTTACTCAGTGCTTGAGAGGAAAAGACAAAGCCAGAGGAATGGTTTGGGTGCAGTGGCAGCTGAATTTATAAAGAACAAGAGATGCAGTGAGTATGATTCTTGGATGGAGTGGTCTTCACATCTGTTCCTGTGATGAAGGACATGCAGGCCATGAGGCTCTTTGACAGTGAAAGGATTTTACCCCGTGATAAGAACAATTTCACCAGCTGCAGATATGGTCATACTGTACTTATGAGACAGAAAGTCAGGATCTGTGAAACTAAACCTACATAGCTAAGGTCTTGCATTTCTTTGAAATCTTTGCTTGCTACTTATTTATTCTCATCCTCCTCAACAGAATTTGCTAGTAGATAAGCAGTAGCAGCTACCAGAAGTTTAAAAACAGTTTATGGGAGAAAACTTAAAATTGAGAAAGCTCCATCTACGATTTTTTTTCCCCTTCTGGTGTGTGAACAGACCACTCATTACCTAGTTTTTCAATAGCCCAGGACCTCTGTCCCATTTGCAGGGCAGAGTGTGAGAACTAGGGCTTAAGATAAGCCTCTGGAAGCCAGGATCCGCGTCTAGACCATCTTAAAAAAAATGAGGGTTGGGGGCTTCCCTGGTGGCACAGTGGTTGAGAGTCCGCCTGCCAATTCAGGGGACACAGGTTCGTGCCCCGGTCCGGGAGGATCTCGTGTGCCGCGGAGCGGCTGGGCCCGTGAGCCATGGCCGCTGAGCCTGCGAGTCCGGAGCCTGTGCTCCGCAACAGTAGAGGCTGCAACAGTGAGAGGCCCGCGTACCGAAAAAAAAAAAATGAGGGTTGTTATTTTAACTTCCCTCTCTAGACCAAGTTCACATATGCTGCTTACTAACATTTGGACGGATCCCCCAATTCCAGCTGCTCTCCTGTCCTCAGAAATCTTGTACAAGGGAATCCTTCTTAATAGAAGAAGATGAATTTTTCTGACTTCTATATATTTATGGACTTTCCTGTTTGCCCTCCACCTCCTGCTGCCCCATCTGGATGAGCTCATTGACAGTACACCCTAACAAGAGAGGCAGGGTAGTGCTAGGGTTAAAGGCAGGACTTTGGAGATAGACAGGCTTCAGAATCATAGTTCTACCACTTATTAACTGAAGTGAAGTGCATATTTCTGCGGGGGCAGTGGTTTATCAGCTTAAGTTCACTTGTACTTCTAAAAATGGCCAACTGGGGAAACCTCTCCACTGAAACTGTGTCCTTGATCTTTGCAGTTTGGGTGGAGACTCACTACCCAGCTCAGGGATGGGGCACGTGACCTAAGCCCTAGACAGCCGGAGCACTGCATGTCCTTGGCCACAGTGACCGGTTCAGGGATGGGCAAAGGATCCAGTGAAAAACCATGAAACTGCTGCTGAAAGTTCTGGAAGAGACTCATACTGAAGCTGAATCTAGAAGTATGCGGTGTTAGCCTGCTGCAGCTGCCTTGCAACCGCAAAGGGAAAAGAGCCAACATGGTAGCAGCAGAGTGAGAAATATGGAGAGAGAAAAGCCCTGGACCAAGCTGTACCTGAAACTCATATATCCCTTCACTTTTCAACACATAAGCCAATAAATTTCTTCTTTGCTTAAGTAACTTCTGCCACTTTCAAACAAAAGAGTCTTAACTGATATGCTCTGAAACCTTGGGCCAATTATTTCATCTCTCTCAGACTGTTATTTAGAAATGGAGATAAATCCACCTACTCATAGAATTATTATGGAGTCATTTAAGATGATGTACATCAAATACGTAGCATAAATCCTGGTATTAAGTGCTTAATAAATTTTAGCTATTAGATGTTATGAATATTATTATTATTAACTATAATGGAGAGACATGATATGATCTGAAAAATGAACATTTTATGGTATCCTCCTCATCAGCATCAAAGCAAATAATAATAAAATATTTATTAGATGCTGTAACAATGATTTCAGCAACACAATTTAGCTATTTGGAGAGCATGCACAATGCCCAATTAAATAAATAGCATATTTTAATCTTTTGGTATCTTTAAATGTTATAAATGATACTGTCTATTCTCTTTCTTTTTAACACCTTTATTGGGGTATAATTGCTTTACAATGGTGTGTTAGTTTCTGCTTTATAACAGAGTGAATCAGTTAGATACTGTCTATTCTTTTTGTTTTTAACTTTTATTTTATATTGGAGTACTTGATTAACAACATTGTGTTAGTTTCAGGTGTACAGCAAAGTGATTCAGTTATACATACACATTTCCAAATTATTTTTCCATTTAAGTTGTTACATAATATTGAGCAGAGTTCCCTGTGCTATACATTAGGTCCCTGCTGGTTATCCATTTTAAATACAGTGTGTAGATGTAAATCCCAAACTCCCTAACTATTCCCCCCACCCGACTCCCGGTAACCACCAGTTCATTCTCTAAGTCAGTGAGTCTGTTTCTGTTTGTAAATAAGTTCATTTGATACTGTCTATTCTTACCTGGAAACTTTACTGCTTGGCAATAGATGACAAGGTCAGAAAGCTCTGGTGCAATCTGTCTGCTTTCCTTTTTATTCTGAGGAAGATAAAATTCTTCTCCCAGTTCCATGTCATAAACCTAACAAGGGAAAAATGATACTGGTTTACAGGGAAGGTATATATGCCACTCACCTTGGAATCCCTAAAGCTCTTTGTTCCTTTCTCATGTCATCACTGTGTTTCACTTGCTCTATCTTATCCATATACATGTCCTAACACCTTCCCTAGAGAAAAGCTTTCTGAGAGCAAGGGCTGAGTCTAACTCATTCTTCATCTTCCCTCAGAGCACAGTCCAGCGTCTTAAATGTGGAACACTCAATGCATAGTTGTTGAATGAACAGATAGTGGAGTATGTATCTCCTGTGGCTCAAATTTTTGGCGTATTTTATTATTTTGTTGTCCAACAATGTCACTGTAACTATGTCTATAGATTTGCTCAGAGTCTATACACCGTGAGGCACTTGAGGGTTGGGTCCGGGTATCTCATTTTTCTTTCTATTCTTGTTGTCCTTCCTCTGTTAACACTTCCCAATCGGCCCTGTTTATCTTCCTGGTCATCCCAAACACCTTTAATACTTCTAGCAATTCCTTGAACGTACCAGCCTCCTGGTCTGAATGCCCTGTTTCTGTCTGCTTCTCAACATCATCACGCTCTGATTACACTGTGTAATCACTGTTCTTTGTACTTATCTACAAGCACTGTTTACATGTTTGTCTCCATGGCCAAATCACCTTCTGCGCTATCTCAGCGCCTGCCACACACTACATCTTCAGTAGGTATTGGCTGGACGAATCGATGACTAACCTTCTATAAATTGCAGATGGGGGTCCCATATCATCACCATGTGGACTTTAGTGTCTAAGGGAAAGTGAGCGGAGAGGTGAAGGGAAAGGATAGGGAGGGAGTGAAATCCTATCTGAAACTGACGGTCCAAGTGTAATTTAACAGAAACCATTCACCCACCTTTCCTTTGTTGCAAGCAGAGTTATCTGCTTTCTTTATCCTCTTGGGGATTTCTTCATTATACTCAAACTGAAGTTTGTCATTACATGATTTATTTTCAGGTCTGTCTTCTAGAATGTTGTCTGAAAATGAGTTGGCAGGCTTCAGCAAACAAGAACTGAATGCTTCACTTAAGGGCTATGGCTACATCGTTGCAAGGATATCCAGGTACTTGTGCTTATCTGTAATGTAAGACTGAGGCACTGGCTACATGTTACCAAAATGATGGCTTGAAGTATAATTTTAAAAATCTGTTAAATGATACATTTATTTTTGATTGAATAGACTAATTTACCAGTAGTTTTGGTACCATATAGACGTAATCTAAATGAGAAAGCTCATTTTCATACAGATGGTTGGAACTGTGCAAACATTATGGAAGATACCCTGTCAAGAAGCTCTCAGCACACAAGTTTGGGAAGGATTTAGTGGTTGAAGCACTTCTAGATGGTGCAGGCATGATTTAATTACTCTCACTTTAAAATGAAGCTATTAGCTTTTTTTACCTCTAGAAATGTCAAAACCGGAGGGAAAAAGACACTTATTTGCAATGCAGTTTTCACAATTATGCTTAATTGGAAAGTAATTTTTTCATAACTGTCTATCAATTTATTAAGGGAAAATCTTAAGGATAGGAATTAAAATATATCTAAAAATTTCCAAAGTATGACAGATAATCTTATACTTTGCTCTTGCTTTGGTATTACTATTCAAAATGATTTTAAAGGTGTTAGAGATATAACATGATTATGTTCTTTTAAAAGGAAAAACGAAAAACAAGAAAGCTCATTTCTCACCCATGATTTTACTATCTCATCAGATCACAAATGCTTAGACCAAAATATCCTTATACCAAATCAGGGCCATGCAGGCTGCCAAGAAATAAACGAGATCAATCATTTAATTACATTTTTATTCTTATGAGGGTCACAACTTCATGCTAATCAGGCCTAAGCAAATGGAAACAGAATGCCGACATTCATGCAGTTACAAGGTCAGGTTCAAGTGGCTTTACCTTCCTGACTGTTAGGAACAGGAGAAGCGGTAAGGACATCTGCTACAGAAAAACAGAATCAGAAAGGGGATAAAAGTAAGGAAAATAAAGGCAAAAAGCCAGATAAATTAAACTAAGGTATGAAGCAAAGCATGAATAACAACAGCTTAGATTACAAGGTAAATGAAATAAGAAATCTTCCATCGATGTAATATTTTGACTATTAAGGGATGCAAAGGCTAGCAATAAAAGAAGTGCAAACATTGTTAACGTTAATCACGCTGCCACATTCACATTGCGTATTTTCAGCTACTGATTGTCCTAATACTCCCCAAAATACTTTATGTCAAATGGATATAAATTGATTAATTTGTTAGAATCATGCAGTCATTAGACTTCATATATACGAAGTCATAGAATGTCTATATGAAGTTGGAAATTCAAATCTCTACTCTAGTGCATGTTCAAAGCTAGTCAAGATAAACAGCAAGGTTGGGAAAAAATTAATTAATGTTTATTTAATAAAATTTGATTGAATAAATATTCATCAAGAACTTGGTGGCCAAAAGGCAGAGTAGCAGTTCTTGAAATACTTGAGCCTCATTTGCAACTTCCTTTAGATTTTCTGGAAGTAATTTTGTGCCTAGGAACTATCACATTTTTTCTTTTAAAGCGTTCTTTTTTTAAATTAATGTATTTTGTTTTATTTATTTTTGGCTGTGTTGGATCTTCGTTGCTGTGTGTGGGCTTTCTCTGGTTGTGGCGAGCAGGGGCTACTCTTCGTTGTGGTGCACAGGCTTCTCATTGCGGTGGCTTCTCTTGTTGCAGAGCACGGGCTCTAGGCGCGCAGGCTTCAGTAGTTGTGGCACGCAGGCTTCAGCAGTTGTGGCTCGCTGGCTCTAGAGCGCAGGCTCAGTAGTTGTGGAGCACAGGCTTAAGTTGCTCTGCGGCATGTGGGGTCTTCCCGGACCAGGGCTCGAACCCATGTCCCCTGCATTGGCAGGCGGATTCTTAACCACTGCGCCAGCAGGGAAACCCAGAACTATCACATTTTTATAGCCAAAAGAGGTTTTAGACGAATTTGCTCATTTTATATATGTGAAAACTGAGGACTAGAGCTGTCACAGAGATAAACTGGGCCACCCAGACTTTAGAGACGGGTTTCTAGCCTGAGGTGCCTGCGAGGGGCTCAGAAGGCCTGTGAAAACTCTTGCAATTTTATGTAGAAATTTGAGACCATGTTTATTTCTCTGAGGGGACTGGTCACAGCTTCCATCTCATCCTCAAAGGGATCCATCATTACAAGAAGCTTAGAAACGTTTGGGGTCCTGCTAAGAAGCTGGGAATGGTTCTACCCTCAGCAAGCAGGTTTCTGTTTTCTTCTCATCTCAGCCAGAGAAAGTAAGGTTGAGGGAAGGAGGCAGGGATGAGCTCGGCACCACAAACCATGAGCGAAAGTGCAAGACTGTCTGGCATTTAACAGTAGCATCAGGAAGCCTTAATAGGGTAAGCTTAAATAAGTCCCGGCATAATCAACTACAAGGCCTATTTGGGAATCCGTCAGTCAAAGGACTCTTTTAATGAAATGGGAAATTATCATGTGGTGGTATTGGAATTAACTGTCATAGATCATAGATGTTAGTGCTAGAAGGGAGAACATCTGACAACCCGTGACAAAATCTTCCCATTATGCCTCTGAGGGGCCTAAAGTCTAGAGTGGTGAAAAGACATTGACCCAAGGTCTCACAGTCTATTGGAGCAGAACCTGAGGGTGCTTTCCATGTATACCCCACCCCAGCACATGTGGGTTTTTAAAAAGCGTGCAACTGTCCTAGAGATTCAGTGGGGTAGGGTTTAAATTTTACCCTCCTAACTGAAAATAAATCAGAAAGCTCCTTCCCCCACCTTCCCTATGCATTTTGTTATCTGCATGTCAAAACGTCCTATACTACTATTACTAATAATTAAGAAAAGTCTTTTCTTTCCTGTTTTCAAAAGTACAGAAAAAAACACAGAAGTATTTTATGATAGAGAGTGAATTTACCTTCCAGAGCACTAACTTCTCACAGGGGCAGATAACATCTGGATTTGGTTGATTTCTTAAATGTGGTTTTCATTTCTTATCAAATAAATTTGTTCTATGAAACAACATTACCATGACTGTGGTAGAGATCCACGGGGAGGAATAAGTCAATATAAAAAGATTCATACTCCCACGACTTCTGAGGAATAGGATACAAGAAATGACCTTGACTCTTTCCCATTTTCTCCCACTTTCGACCTCCCCATTAGAGAATATGCCCTCGTGTTATCTGATGGGACTTCAGGTCGGGTACATTGGCTTTTAGTTGATTATATGAAGCAATCAACAATTACTAAGGACAAATATTACATGGACAGAGACTAGTATTGTATTTGGGGGCAGAAAGAGGTTGGACTGTAGCTGCTGGCTATGATGGAGGCTCACAAAACCAAACACGACCAGGAGACAATGGTGCTGCGTGAGAAGCAGATATTTGAAGGAGTGTAGCTTGATTCTCTTAATGCAAGTGGTAAACGGTTGCTGGTCTGGGCATATCTGCATATTAACAAGACAATATCCTACAGAGAAGTAATACAGTCACATTTATAACGTTTAAATAAACAGGAACGTTGGTATCTTTTCATTACTAAATATTTGTCTTTCAGAAGTTGCCAGAATTAAACAGTCTACCATCAGCAGTGGTACCTGAGAAAACATTTTGCAGTCTCTAGCAAATGACACTAATTTAGTGCAAATGAAACACAACTGAAACCTAATTATCTCCTAAGAAGAATCCTTCACCTTTAATAAGTAAGTAACATCATTCATGTGACTTTTTTGTATTGCACCATTAGCCATCACCCGTATCTTTTTGGTGGGGTCAGAAGGAAATGTCTGGTTGGCTTGGTAATGTGAGAACAAGGGAAGGGGGGCGGGGAGTGAAGGGGAGCAGCAGAGAGCACAGGAATGTGATGCTGCCCCCTGCAGGTGGTGCAGGGGAGAGAAAAGAGTCAGCCCTCGTCTACAATTCCTGCCAAGAGCATCTGCTACACCAGATGCTGAAAGGGTGGGAACGGGGTCTCTTTGCAGTAATTCCACCTCTTCCTCTAGAAACCAATTTAGGAACAACCCCTGGATTGCTTCCCACACCCTCCTATTCTTTCCTTGAGTGGTGTCTGTAGTGGCTGACAGAATCCCTTTCCCCGCTTGGTCCTTCTTACTAAGCAGCAGGATTCCAGAAACTCTTAGATAATATTACAACAATCGGTATTGTTGGTCTATGGAGCAATAGACTTATTGCCAAGTCTATTGCTAAGAAAAAAAAGACACCCAAAAAACCCATTAGAAAAATCTTCCAGGCACTTCCCTGCGTATAGCATAGGGTTGGCTTTCTTACCGTCAGAGAGGGATTCATAGTCATAATCATATTCGTCCTCTTCATCTTCCTCTTCTTCGTTATTAGCAGGTGGAGGGTTGGCACTGCCACCATTATAAGCCTGAGCTTGCATGGATGCTAGCTGATGAGCCTGTAACATATCAATAATTAAAGACTGCAGATGCCCAGCTACTAAACTTTCATTTATAGCTTACCAAATGACCACCTAAGGCTTACCACAGTCATAAAAACTGGCTTAACCTAATTTTGATTATTTGAGAAAAGCCCCAAAACTCTACAGTCACTTAAAGCACAACGTCAATACTTAAGTGAATGTTAACGTCCCTACAGGAGGAATCCAGGAGCTTTTAGGAAACAATCACAAGGAATCCGTGTGTGGTGCCCAGCCATCCAGGTTTCCTAGGACAACCCCACCAGGAGAAACCTGGGTGCTTCAAAGAACCACCATCAATCCCAAATGATGAAGAAGCAAATCAGCCCATCCATTTTAGAAAAGTAAATCTCTGCTAAGAAACCAGGTTTTTTCCCCCTTCTTAAAATACCATCCCTATGGATGAGACTAAAAGAATAGTTTGATTTAAATAAAGTTTTTTCAACAGACCTCTGAACCGTCAGTCAGATTATTTGAACCGTCAGTCAGATTAACAAAATAGGCCTAGAGATTTCTGGAAAATTGATGTGTGCTATCGGGGAGGTCATGTGCTTCTACATCTGACTACAATTACTGTGACGGAATATCACAGGACACAAGAATAAATATAAATCTGGGAGCCTAGCATAAGGAAATAGTCCAACATATAGGCAAAGTTACTTGCGTGAATTAAAAACAGGAAGCAACCTAAAAGTCCAACAATAGAGGAATGACGTCAGTAAACTATGGTGTATCTGCTTGAGAGAATAAGACTTGACAAATAATTGTGATATGTATTTATTGAACAAAGGATACAGAATTTTGTGTGTGTGTATAGATATAAATAATATTTATACATGTAAGCATATACATATATACATGTATCTATGTAAATATATATATAATTCTATATCCTTTGTTCAATAACTCTTTCTGTCTACATATAATGATTATAATTATATAAAATGATGTGCATAAAAGCTTAGCTATTAAATGTTAATACGGTAGGGATTCTTGACCTGTTTTTATGGCACAGGCCCCTTAGGCAGTCTGGTGAGGTAAGGTCCCTTCTCAGAATGATATTTTAAGTGCACAGAACAAAATACATAAGATTACAGAGGAAAAAAAGAATGTTGATACAGTTATTAAATCTTAAAAAAATTTGTGCTATAGGAATATATGTTTATTTATTAACATAGTAAAAAATATATAATGGTAGGTCAAGTAACGTTTCTGAAATAGTGATGAGCATAAATAATTCTTGGAAATATTAGCAACAACTGTGATATAATATGAAACATCTGTGATTTCTACTGGTGACAGAGACATAGATGCTGCCAACTTTACTGTGGTTTGTTCCCTACATTTATAATCAGAGGAAAGGCTAAATTTCAGCTAGAGGTTAGTGAAAATGAAGATGTAATTTTTTTTCGGGAATTCCCTATTGATCCAGTGGTTAGGACTCTGTGCTTCCACTGCAGGGAGCACAGGTTCAATCCCTGGTTGGGGAACTAAGATCTTGTAAGCCGCATGGCGCAGCCAAAAAAAATTTAATTTTTTTCATCTAATTTCATGGACCCCCTGAATTCTGTCTGTGGATATTACTAAGGTTAAGAATCCTTGTGATACAAGTTGTGTTTGGCTTTGGAATTATGTGTTTTAAAATAATTCTTCCTTAAGCTTTCCGAAATGTGGTTATATTACCTTTATAATAAAAATATATACATAAGGAAGATACAATGTAGGCTATGTTGATATCGAGATAAATCTTTTACATGCAGTCTACTCCTGATAACTGGGCATTGTCTAGGCTCAACGTTTTTATGGAACACTAGCTCCATGCGTGTTAATAGCTGTTATGTAAAAAAATGAGAATTACGGTAACCACAAAACACAAAGGAAGTTTAAAAACAGCATCTTACAGAAACTGAGTTTCATAGAGCCTTCATTAAATATGCTAAAGGACATCACAGTCCTTCAAAGATCTCCAGTGCAGCATTTCCCACACTTATTTAACCAGGAAAATTTTCTTTTCTTTTTTCAGAGTGTCTCACAGGAGTAGCGTTCTTCCAAGCTTTGGGAAATCTGCTCTAGGCACAAGTGAGCTACAAAAGCAAGTCTATCTGTCCTGGATAAGCAAAGGGCCTTCCTGCAGTAAACATGCAGGATGGAGCCAAGTACCGAGAATGATGATGCCAAGAGCCTGGTGGGCCCCCGACAGAAGGTTTTGAGAACCAATAATGGGGGTGCTGCCGTTCAAAGTCCCACTACCAGCAAATGTCAGAAGGTGGAGTGTCAAGGTCCCTTCGACGCTCAGGTACTTCCCCCAGTGCAGGAAGTATGGAACAGGTGGCCCAGTGCCAGCCAAGAGCTGACTTCCTTATTCTTTGCCATATCCTACTTATTTTGAGGCAGAAGAACAGGACCCCAGCCCTTGATAAAAGCGATTCAGATATAGGTCCGAGGGTTAGAGTGGGGTGTCAGGTGAAGAACTGGCTCACATGGGTCCAGGCAGGAGCCATGTCTCATTTGCTCTGTTCCCCCAGCCCCTAGCACAGCACCTGTCACTGAGCGTGAACTGTCTGAGTCTAGCAGGTTGGAGTTCAGGAGACCAAGGGCAGAATACTGGTGATCTGGCGGGGTATAGTTAAGGATCCTCTGCAAGAGCCTTAGCACAAGCTTGAGGCAGATGGAGGGCTTCAGAAATCCTGCTCAGAGTCAGTGCATCCTTGCTGAGGGTGAGCTCCTTGCACAGAAAGAACCCAGACCTTCTAAGTTGGAGGGTTGGTCTGAGCACACTGGAGCTCCTGGCATGCATTCACCCAACCCCGTGTGAACTCAGATCACCTGGTCCAGACCCACAACCTGCCAGGCAATTAAAAGGTCTTGCAGATATGACTGTCAGTAGTCCCTGGGAAATCACGGGGCTCTGGAAGCGATTTTAAAAACCTGAAAATGGGATTATATTGTCCCATTTTTCCAAAAGGAGGAAGAGGTAAGTTGTGGAAGTTGTATGGTAGAAAGTGTCAAAGTAACACCTGACAGAATCTCAGAATGGATTATTTGGTTGTGGAACACAGAAAATAAAGAGGCAATTAGCAAGAAGAAGCATAGGTTTACTAAGAACAAATCTCCCACACAGTAACCTCTTTGGACTTTGCTGGTAAGGTAACTCACTTTGTGGGAAATAACAGATAAGCAGTATTTTCCAAATTTCAGGGGGATAAGAATTATTTTTAAATAAACAGATTACCAAGTCTTCCTTATGGAAATTCTGATGTAGTTGGGCAGATTTGGGACCTAAGAATCTGTGTCTTTGAAAATGCCCCAGTGATTGTTATCAACGTATCCTACTTCTGTGTTGTCTTTGACAAGGTGTTCCCTGAAGACCTGAATCAGAATCCTGGCTCTGCCACTATGAACTGGGTGGCTTGGAGAAAGTCCCATAAATGCCTAGATCTCAATTTCTATTCTATAAAGAGGTTGAAGCAGATTCTGCAGAAGCCTGGGCTTCAGAGAAGAGAGCACCAGACAAGAGTGATAATCACCTAAACTTGAGGGAGGTCCTGCGAGAAGGGCCACAGGGCTCTCCACTTGGCCGTCCGGCTCAAGGGCAACTTGGGTGAAGGCACAATTTGGAAAACTGCTAATAAATAATTGGATGACGGATGTCAAAATCCACAAAGAACCTTGTATGCTATAATAACAAACCAAAACCAAGAAGAGCAAGTTTAACAGAGATAAATGTGAGACTCTTGCTACACAAAAGTTTAAAATTAATTGTAAACCTGGAAACATGGGGAGACTAGGCATAAGCTTAGTCCTGTGAAAAATAACTGAACTCTTTGCTCTCCACAAACTCAACATGAGCCTGGGAGGCGTTAAAGAATTTAAATAGCGAGAACAGTTCTAGGTTGTATTAACTGAGGTATAAAGTTCAAATGAAGAGAGGTGATGGTTTCACGGTCCTTGTGCTGTCAGACCCTGAGCATTGACTTCTGGAAATCACGTCTTAAGATTCACAAATCCAAGCATATCCACAGATGGAAGAATATCCAAATATTCTTAATGGAAGTGAAGATTTGACGATTGTTCCAAATAGACTACTCAGCTAGGTCAAACTGGACTTTTGACTCAATCTGACTTGAAATTAAAAAAAAACATTTTATTGGAGTATAGTTGATTTAAAATGTGTTGGTTTCTGCTGTACAGCTCGACTTGACATTTTTTAATCAATGACTTAGGACAAAGGTTCCAAATCTGTTGGGTTCATAGCATCCATCTGTTCTCTGGGAACCACTTAAAGCAGAGTTGGAGTAGGGCCTGGAGGCTTGCAGGTGATGCTCAGAGAGAAATTAAAAGCTCTAGGCCATGACCTAGTTTTACTTTGGACTGTCCACGCTGCCGGGGCTGCACCATTCTAGTCCTGCGGGGGGCTGAGGTTCATGCAGCAACTCTTGGTTGCTGTAATTTTCAGAAGTGGTGTTTCAGGGCCAACAGTGCTCTCCTAAATAGGACAAATAGTTTTGGCAGCTGTCAGTCTGTGGGATGAGTAAGTTCAACCTGGCATATGGACTCAGTGGTCCTGGACCTGAACTTTTTCACAGATCCTTGGGCTGAGGGCCCTCCTATATAGGCAAGTTTGTGGTGCTCGGGGACTAGATCTCCATGGGTGAGGCACGTACAGAAGTGCCTTGGGGTCCATATGCCACAGTGACACACTGTGCCAACTTCCATGCTGGGAGCACAGGTCTGCTGCTATCGGGGTTCTACTACTGACCTCAGGAGTCATAACCCCATGTTCAAGTGCTCTCCCGACAGGGGACTCTTCTTAAAGAGGACTATAGCGACCACTGTGGGATTGACAGCAGTGAAGCCCAGGCCCAGAGACAAGAGTCACTTATTATCCTGCTCAGAATAAATTAAATAATGAGGTACATTCTACATCAATTTTTCAAAATAAAATTTTATGTAAGTGGGAAGAGTATTTATCAGTCTATTCAGTGGAAAGCCAAAAATCAAATGTATCATTCAAGGAAACTGAATCTTCAAAAACTGGTTACCCATCAGTCATCTGAAAGGTTAGAATGACATGAATTTCTTTGTTCTGGGCACAAAGCATACTCATAACTTCTTTAATAAGACAGTACCTTTTGCTTTAATATATCCACCGGTGTCTGATGGGCTTTTAACTTCTTATTTTTGAGAAGTACTTTCCTCCTGAGTTGGTCAGGTGAGGGAAGCATTGGATCATCTGAGAAATCACTCTCAAATAAGAATTTAGCCACCAGCTTTTCTCCAAACACAGTCTGAAAACAATAAAGGAAAACAAATAATCAATGCCCTTTATCTATACCTGAATCATCAGCTAGATATTTCAGCCCAGTTGAATTGTTCTAAAAATCCTAGGAAGAGGAACTAGGAAAGATGTTGTATCCGTGTGTCCCCTGCCCCCCAGCCCTGAATAGTTTCTTACTGGAAAGAAGGGAAGTGGTTAGAAGGCCAGGAGGAGGAGTCTAGGCTCCTCTCCAGGAGGGCCCAGCTCTAACTATTTAGAAAAATACTCTGGGGTCTGATGTACTAAAGAAAAAGAGATTCAGTTAGAGGCTGTGATTTGTAGAATATGGTCTGTTCCAGACATGGCTAAGAAGTCACAAGGATACAAACCTTGAAGTAGGTAGGAAGTGGGGACAAAAATGAAAAATAATAGGGAGAATTTGTCACCACTGAGTATAAAGAACCACAGACACCATTCTCATAAAGCTTTTCTGAGCACTGGTCTTCAAAGGGAAATGTGTATCCCCCAAGGAGGTGGGTGGTGGGGGAAGGCACAGGATGACTCATTTGGGGTGAGGGCAGAAAACATGTCAGTTTCCATTTCTAGTTATTTTTTAATGAAAAAAAAGAACAAAATGGAAGCTTATTAGTGCTTAACGTACAGACTGAAAATGGCACCCTCAGTCTGTATGTCAGGCACTGGTCATGAAGGTCCCTGAGGGACGAGGAGGGAATCTCTTGACGCAGAGGGAGCAAAGGTGAGTCCCTCACATCTTTGTTTGCTAACAGCTTACTGAGATGATGACAGTTTGGGTGCTTTGGTGGCGGCATGTGGTTAATTTCACAAAAAGACTTCTCTTTGAAATATTTTGTAATGAGATGAAAAGTGATTATGAAAATCTTTTACAACATATAGAAGCTCACATTTTATATAAGGAAAAAGCAGTAAATTAAAGGAGTATTCTAAGTTGTACAATTTTCTTTAAAAAAAAAGGTATCCTAAAATTTCGGACTTTTTCTGTGTTTATAGTGGGTAGCTGTACTTTGTTACCAGACGACGATGATGATGATGATAAAATCACTGTTAATCTGTTCCTATATGATAAGGGTAATGTTTTAACACTGAGTGAGAAAGTAATTGCTTTTTAAAAAAAATAAATTTATTTATTTATTTTTGGCTGCATTGGGTCCTCGTTGCTGTGCGTGGGCTTTCTCTAGTCGCTGCAAGCGGGGGCTACTCTTCCATGCGGTTCGCGGGCTTCTCATTGCGGTGGCTTCTCTCGCTGCGGAGCACGGGCTCTAGACGTACAGGCTTCAGTAGTTGTGGCTCGCGGGCTCTAGAGAACAGTCTCAGTAGTCGCGGCGCACGGGCTTAGTGCTTAGTTTCTCTGCAGCATGTGGGATCTTCCCGGACCAGGGCTCGAATCTGTGTCCCCTGCATTGGCAGGCGGATTCTTAACCACTGTGCCACCAGGGAAGCCTGAACGTATTTGCTCTTTAGATAAAATCTGTGTTCTGGAAAGAGTAAAGACAGCTGTCTAAAAATATTTCTATTGTGATGTGATTTTGTTGTAGGAAACAATGTGTGTTAACATAAAAACTCAGGCTACCTGGAAGCAGATTTTCTAATGGTTAAAAAATCCTCTAAATGAAGGATTTTACTGGAGTCTGAACTCATATGTTAAAAATATAAAAGGCAACACCTCGGACTTCCCTGGTGGCGCAGTGGTTGAGAGTCCGCCTGCTGATACAGGGGACACGGGTTCGTGCCCTGGTCTGGGAAGATCCCACATGCCGCGGAGCGGCTGGGCCCGTGAGCCACGGCCGCTGAGCCTGTGCGTCTGGAG
This sequence comes from Neophocaena asiaeorientalis asiaeorientalis, assembly GCF_003031525.2. Taxonomy (NCBI): domain Eukaryota; kingdom Metazoa; phylum Chordata; class Mammalia; order Artiodactyla; family Phocoenidae; genus Neophocaena; species Neophocaena asiaeorientalis. The sequence goes on from NW_020172664.1 coordinate 179,202, forward strand.
CCTGTGCTCCGCAACGGGAGAGGCCACAACAGTGAGAAGCCCGCGTACTGCAAAAAAAAAAAAAAAAAAAAAAAAGGCAACACCTTTTCAATTAGTTTATAAGAAAAGCTGATTGATACCAGGAAACATATAAATTGTCTAGCCAAATTCCAATAAGAACCTTTGCCTCATTAATGGAATTGAGAAATGAGTACCATGATTTAGCAAGTGCAGTTAATGACATCCCTTTTCCATCTGGATACAGGTATCTTTGTAAGGCATTTTTATCAGCTACTATAGCTGTTAAAGCCAAATATTGAAATAATAAACTAAACTTAAAACCAGACATTCAAGTCAGTGATCACAAAAATTTCCAAAATAATGAAGTGTATTTAATCATATTACTCCCACTAAAAATTTAGATAATAAATAAGTTTATTTAAAATTTTTTTATAATAGCAAAAGGGTTTTTATATCATTAATAAATAATAGTATTTAAAAGTTATTCTTTACTTTATCCTTTCTATGTTACTCTCTTTTATGTTCTATTTTTGCATGTTTTAATTAATGTATAAAATGTTAATAAGTAGGATATGTATATAATTTATGAATAAGTCAATACACACACAACAGGAATGAATACGCGGTATATTTTACTGATGGGGTATGCAATCAAAAAAGTTTAGAGACCATTATTCTAAATGATGGCAAAGAAAAGGCAACATGAAAGGCTAATTAGTTTTGTTGACATTAGTATTTGGGGACATTTCCCTCTAGCCATGCCCCTCCCTCCCACTGAGAGCCATATTCCCATAAACACCTCTACCAGTGGAGGAAGGAGGAAGTATAATGGCGTATTTGCCCTTAAATCTGTCTGCATTATATTTCCCTTGTATAAGGAAGAGCCGAGCGTTAACAGCACTATTCTGGCCAGTCTAACCTCTTCGCCACCTTGGATCTCCATCTATGAAGTTGGGCCACAAGAAGATTTGACTTATTTGCCCTGAGATATTTTCAGCTTTTCCACATACAACTGACAGGTGACATCCTGGCATCCCTGATTTGTGGTACCAAAAGTGTTGGAAAGTTGGTCTCTTGTTATCTCCGAAGGTTTTCTGGAAATGCTCAGGAGACCACAGAACAGTGCTTCTATCACTCCAGCTGAAAAGATGGACCACTCAAGAGAGAGCCCAAACTCCCAGGGCATCCCTATTTCCCAGGTCTGAGGGACCTTAACTGTACATGCTTCACAGCTGAGGTCCAGCTGTGGTGTGGTCCACAGTGGCCCCAAATTAAGCTCAACAACAGTCACAAGACAAAGGCCAAGATACCATCCCGTCATTTAGCTGATACCTTACCTTGAAAATTTCTGCCATTTTTCGTTGCTGAGGCAATGAACAGTGGTTCTCAATGGATATGATGATGGGGAGGTCAGAGTTGATAAAGGCACTGCGATCGATGGCTTCAACCACTTCCTGTGAGAGCCAAAACAGCTCATGAGAGTTCAGATATCGGCCCAAGGTGTCAAAAGGCAAGGCATTTACAGCCACAGAAAGCGTCTAAACTGTTTATGCAGAAGACTCTGGCCAAAGTGGTTTTTATCTTTTCAAATGTATTTTCAAGTTAAGCAACAGGCTATTTTCTATAAGTACATTAAACTATTCATATTGAGTATCGTCCACATACTATGAGGAACAGCTATCAGTATCCTGAATTTAACAAATCTATCTATCTATCTATCTATATATATACACACTGAGTATAAGTAAAAGACACTGTTTTAGTTACAGCATCAAAAATGATAAGGCGTAAGATACTTTCCTGCTTTCAAGGAGTTTATAATCAAATCTACTTGGGGCAATAAGACATGTATCACATATTCACATATATTTATGCATGTATGTAAACACAGTTATCAACTACTCCTTCCCTCAATATAGGGTACAAAAAGTTTTAAGAGGGCTGAATAGGAAAATGAGTTAAAAAGAAAATGCATTTTAGCCACCATCTTCCCATACAAGACAGAAATAAGAAAATTCCTTCCAGCCCAGCCACGGTTCAGAAAAAAATGATGTTACAGCCAAAGACCCTCTGAATGAGGATAGTAATTGCACAATGAACAAATAAACTACTTAGAATTTGCAATAATAATACAGTGAAACCAGTCTTCCTGGGTGGCCAATCTCCCTAGGTGGAATCAATTCTCATTACTTTATAATGTCATTTAATCATCTCCTGACACATGATGTTGGCCTTTGTCAGCAGGACACTGGGAGAAATGACCTTTAATTCCTACAGCAAGAGAACAGACCCTGCCTTTTATATATCATCTTATGATGTAAAAATTTCAACAATATTATTACATGATAACTAATTTAAGGTAATGGTTACTAAACTTTGGTCAAATGAGAATCTAAGGAGAGTTCTAGATCAACTCCTAGGAAAATGAACGTGTGTACATCCCACACAATTTGGGGAAGCCTTAAGACCCAGGATAAGAACTCCCAACCTAAGGTATAACTTGGAAGAGTCATTCATTTAAATGACGAATGAAGATAATGACTCTTTGTGATCTGATTTAAAGAAAGTTATGAAGCATTACCTTGAAGGGGATCTTGGTTGTCAGGGTGTGTCCATGATAAATGATGGGCATCCCATCATCTCCGTCCCAGCAGTCCAACTCTACACTCCTACAGCCTTGCAGGAGGACCTGTGGGATCAATGAATGAATCCACCCCAGATGAGCAAATGGAGATAAAGTCTCAAATTAAACCCAGCACAGGCTTCCACATATCAGTGTTCACTCTCCAGGCTAAAACAGAAGGGCCTAAGATTGAAAAGAAATATTACATGTTGGCCGAAGGCCACAAATTTATCGGGGTGGGGAAGGGAGAGAATAGATTAAGGTAGAAAGAGTGCTTACCAGAGCTGAATACTATTGGAAGGTAAAATTTGATAGCAAAAACATATGACAATTTTCCCATCAACTTTGGTCCCTCAAGGGACCTACACATGGTGCATCCTGAAATGAGACAGCCAGGCTATAACTCTATCTGGGCAGATGTCAGTGGAGGTGACACAGGTGCTGATGAGGAAATTAGGCCACTGATTCCTTAGTGAACTGGCCAAACATTTATATAAATCCAATCAGGATAAAATCTCCTCTATTTAGACCCACATTCTGCCACCACCTAATAACTTTGCTGTGAACATATAGCATGGGAGAAGAGTAGAAGCAGGGAGTTATCAAGGATTTGCCTTGCTGTCTAATCCTAGAACAGCCTCTACAGCAGAGATGACAAATAATCCATAAAGTCCCCTCTGCACACCCATAGCAGTCATCAGTAATCAATCATAATATACTTGCCCCCTAAGCTCTGATGTGTTATCTCACAGCTTCCTCAGCAAAGAACTGCAGGAAACACTACCAGTGAATTAGATGAGATGATACCTATTTGCTTTTCTGGATCTAGAGCTGGAAGCAGAGCTCCTGATATACGTGCTTGGGTTGCATCTCTGTAACATTTGCTTGGAGCAAATTCTTCCTCCATAGACTGTATTTGTGGACTATCTTAAAGGTGACCATATTTTGAAAGGGTCAACCAAAGCCAAAGGTGGATATATCTGTGAATGGGCCAACTCTCTGATTTAAGAATCCACCTAACTATTTTCATGTGACAGCAGTGCAGTACTGGGGGCTAGTGGCCATTAGACTTGCTGCAACGTAACTTGGATAGTGGAATCCCCCTTGTTTTAATGTTTTTATATGAGATACTTCGTAGATTATTCCCATTGCACAGCATACAGCACCTGGTTTTCCTAGGTGACCTATCTTCCCAGGGGGAACTGATTCTTTGGCAAAGAATCCCAAGGCTATCAGTGTCTGTCAGCACTAGAGTATCTACAGGTGTGTTGCTTTGGGCTGAAAACTGTCGTGTAATATGACAGGTGGGACGTGAGGCTCCCTCATCTCTGTAGTGAGCCTCGCTGGGAAGAATGTTCGCTGACCGGCAGCAGATGAGATGGGTTTTCAGTATGAAAAGACTAAAGGTCCTTATCAATGTCTGCATGACATTAAGGCTTCCACATGTGGCTAGAATAGGAGAACCAGGGCTGCAAATTCCAGGCAAGAAAAGAGCTTTTTCTCACTTCTCATCTGCCCCATACAGTAATCTTGAGAGGTAACTGGGAGAGCTGAGAGAGAGCAGAGAGTGGTAAGAAATGAAATAAAAGGGAGCTTCATACTAAGTTTAATCACATCTGTGAGTCTATTTGAGGGGTTTCTGTGCCTTATTCAAAGGCTGTGACATTCTCTACTTGAGGTGTATGTTAAGGAGTAAAAAAAAAACTGTAATATGACAGGTGGGACGTGAGCCTCGCTGGGAAGAATGTTCACTGACCGGCAGCAGATGAGATGGGTTTTCAGTATGAAAAGACTAAAGGTCCTTATCAATGTCTGCATGACATTAAGGCTTCCACATGTGGCTAGAATAGGAGAACCAGGGCTGCAAATTCCAGGCAAGAAAAGAGCTTTTTCTCACTTCTCATCTGCCCCATACAGTAATCTTGAGAGGTAACTGGGAGAGCTGAGAGAGAGCAGAGAGTGGTAAGAAATGAAATAAAAGGGAGCTTCATACTAAGTTTAATCACATCTGTGAGTCTATTTGAGGGGTTTCTGTGCCTTATTCAAAGGCTGTGACATTCTCTACTTGAGGTGTATGTTAAGGAGTAAAAAAAAAACACCTCCCTGATGTCAAATAAGGAAATGCAGTAGGAATTAAAGCTAGGACATTGGTCCCTGCTTATTTTCCTGGGATAAATACACAGACACACAGACACACACACTTCATTTCTTTCCTCTGGAACAACGGATTTCAAACTTCATTTAACCTTGGAATTCTCGGTACAAATGGAGGGCCAATATATAAAGTACATAAAAGAGCAAATCTTCAGTGGCAGTGGTTACTGTCTTCTCTTCTGTGTCAGCAGCTGAGGCCCCTTGACAGAACTCTTATTTTGAAAATCACTACTCTAAGGACATATCTTCATTTCATAATAAAAGCCCCTTAGATTTTAGAGTTTAAAATACATACTCCAGGGCTTCCCTGGTGACGCAGTGGTTAAGAATCTGCCTGCCAATGCAGGGGACATGGGTTCAAGCTCTGGTCCGGGAAGATCCCACATGCTGCAGAGCAACTAAGCCCGTGCACCACAACTACTGAGCCTGCGCTCTAGAGCCTATGAGCCGCAGCTGCTGAGCCCACGTGCCACAACTACTGAGCCCGCGCACCTAGAGCCCGTGCTCAACAAAGAGAAGCCATCACAATGAGAAGCCTGCACACTGCAATGAAGAGTAGCCCACGCTCCACACAGCTAGAGAAAACCCACACACAGCAACGAAGACCCAGTGCAGCCAAAAATAAAATAAATTAATTAAAAATGGATTTCTATAATAAAATAAAATAAAATACATACTCCATACCAGATAAACTTTGGGACAGAAGTTTGACCAATGCTTTGAGGAATATATAGACCTTTTTCAGAATAAAGGAAGCTCAAGTCTGCTGGGTTGGTGTAAACAGTACAATTTTTACACTTGGACCCCCCCCAACACATACACACACACACACACACACACACACCTGGACGTAGCTAGCTCCTCCCATAATTAACTCACCTTGTGGGAGTTCAGAAAACAGGCAGCATAGACAAGGATGGTGCAGAAAATATAACAGAAGCAACAGACATATGGATCATTGAGAGCTGGATGTTTAGGTCAAAAGGATGTGCTTTTTCTAGTCCGGAGACCCTTCTGAGTTTTCAAGAATATTCCCATGAATTTAAATGTGTAGGGACAGTGCCTGCAGTCTGTAAAATTTTTTTTTGTTGGTTGCCATAGGGATAGATTAATTTTCTGACAAATTGAAAACCAAAACAAACAATATTTTGGGAATAACTTCACAGACAGTTGCATTTTCTGCTATGCTTTCCCACTACAATATATTGATTTATTTAGCATTTAGTGAAGCAATTAGATAGTTTTCCCATGGGAAAATCTAATTTTAGTAGAGGTAGGTCAGACTAGCCAGGATCTAAAAGCTATGGGTCTCAAACAACTACTTTTTAAATTTTGCCTAGAATAAAGGTTAAGTGTAGATGTGGGGGGGGGGAAGAAACAAAAAGAAGTAAAGAAAACAACTGTATGTATAGGTGGTTTTCCCACACATCATGCTTCCTCACATTTCACAATTAATAGTGTATAAGTTCTTCAAAGGAGTCTGGGGTCAGGCTTTTGTGACTTTGGGGGTTACATAAATAAGGTTTAATGAAAACCATATTCCAAGTGAAATTCTCAGTACCTGGCTGTAGAGTTCTACTGAGGATTCTCCTTTGAGTTGATGGCCTGTGAGGTAGGTATTGTGTGAAGATTCAATGTAATAGTAGGAGAGGGGCAGTTGCAATTCTTTAATGTTCTCCTGCGATTCATCATTTTTCGAGGCAAAATTATCTTTATCCATCAGAAACCTAGAGGAAACAAAGTTTCTTAGAATTGCATGGGAAAAATATATACTCTTTTTTTTAAAAAATGGACTATAGTTGACTTACAATATTATATTAGTTTCAGGTATACAACATATTGATTCAGTATTTTTATATATTATACTCCATATAAAGTTATTATAAAACAATGGCTATATTCCCTGTGCTGTACATTACTTCCTTGTATCATATTTATTTTACACCTTGTAGTTTGTATCTCTTAATCCACTTCCCCTATCTTGCCCCTCTGTCAAACCCTCTCTCCACTGGTAACCACTAGTTTGTTCTCTGCATTTGTAAGTCTGTTTGAAAAATGTATGCTCTTAAGTGATAGGCAAAGATTTTTTAAAATTTACCTTGCAAATCCTTCAAACGACATTAGGCCCTGATGACACATACTAACACTAGGCTCGAACTTCTGCAAGGGATACAAAAAGAGTGTTATTTAAGTAAAGGAAACTAAAGGGAAAAACCACCACATCATTTTTTAAAACTGTTCTGTTTTCATCAGGAAACATCTAAACCAAATATTTAAACTAATTTAGTTACGCAGTGGTAAGGTGTAGTTTTTTAGTCTAAAAGAAAACATTAATTATGTGTGAGTTTATTATACGAAGCATATTTATTTAAGAGAAAAAAGGAGAGTGGGAGAAAAGAATAAGACTGATTTATATGAAAACAAACGATATCGGTTTATCCAGGTGAAGATGGGGATCATAACGGCAGCTACCATAGAGTTGGTGGGAGGTGAAATGAGAGAATCCACACGGAATCCTCGGCACAGTGCTTGCGCTCCATCATATTATAGTGAGCACACAATCTTGTGATCGTAACCTTACATTTTTAGCATTGCCAGTGATCAAGTCCAGTTGCTGGCCAGCTAGTCCACTGATTCCCAATCAGCTGACAAGGCAGGCTGAAAACTTAGACTAATTCTGCTGCATGTGGCGCAGCCACAAGGAACTATCTTGCCGCCCCCTAGCTCCTGCCGCCCCCTAGCGGAAGCCATCACCGCCTCTCGCCTGGGTTACTGTGACAGCTTCCTACCCGGTCTCTCTGCTTTCCTCCTTCCCTAGCACAGTTTATACTGCAGTGGGGCCAGGGTGACCTCTTAAAAACACAAATCAAATCATGTTACTGCCCTGCTCAAAAGTCTCCAATAGCTTCCCATCTCACATGGACTCGAGTCAAATTCCTTCCCATGGCCTAAAATACCTGGATGATTCGGCCCCTGCCCACCTGTCTGAAATCATGTCAGCTATTGTCCCTCTGGCATTTGTTATTCCTCACAGACTCCAAGCTCGCTCCTGCTTGCTACTCCCTGTCTGGAATGCTCTTTCCTCAGACCTTCACATGGCTTATGCATTCAGGGCTCAGCCCAAGTGTCACCTCCCCACAGTGGCCTTTGCTTACTCCTCTCAACCCTCCTGCATCACTCCATCCCCTTACTCTGCTCAATTTTTTCAGAACCCATTATTACCTGAAATTACTTTATATTTTTATTCATTTATTGTCTGCCACACCCACTAGAATGGAACTAGTATATTTCCAGGTCCTGGAACAGAGCCAGGTCCATAGTACAAGCTAATAAACATTTGTTAAACAATCAAAGTGGTTGACAACCTAACTACTAATTCTACTGCATGTGCTAGAACTACAAGAAGCGATCATGTACTGATTCCTTACAGTAGTCACTGAGTAAGAGAAGGCTTAGGACCTATGTTAATCATATGTTAAATAAGAACACATATATTTGGTATTTAAAAAAAAAAAACCCAACCCTCTATTTCGGCCCTAGACTTAAAGGTGTTAGAAGGAAATATAGAAAGAGTAAATGTTTACAGAAAATAATTAGCATAGTTAGAGGCTTTACACATTTGCTTGCATACCAAATGGGCACAAACCTGGATAATGCTGAGGATTTCATCATAAGTGTAGTGTTCTCCTTGGCAATTCACTAGGAAGTCATTGAGCTGGAGGATGCCAACTCCAAATACGCCCAGGGATGTGCTCTCCACCCCAGTGCCATTTGTCACGATACTTGCAGCAGCAATGGCATCAGATATCTGCCTCTGGTTGTCAGACAGCTGCTGTTTACTCTTAATGAATAACCCCAAATCGGAGACATTTCTGGTCAACAAATCTGAAAGAGAACCACCCACAGAACACGGACAGGCTAGCCAGCGTCTTTTATAAAGTTCATTTTGGAGATAATGGTGTTGTGGAAATATTAAGCTGGAGAAACTCTTCACTAATCTGTCTAAACAAGCCATCAAACTCAGTGGAGTTTGATGGAGTATAGTTGAAGGAATAAAGTTCACATAGTTGAAGGAATAAACAAAAATGAATCAATGAATAAATAAAAGAAACTAAGAGAGAGCGAGGTCAAAGATTTTGAAAGCCCATAAGATTAAGTATTAGATGGAAACTAAATGTAAATTTATTTGGGGACTTCAGGCTGTATTCAGTCTTTGGTTTTTGAGACCAGCTACTTCTACATCTTTATGTTTGCAGAAATGGAAGACATACCCTTAAGATTACAGTTTTTTCTGTACTTTAAAAGTGTAACTGTAAACATTTGTGTGCAGGTTTCTGTGTGAACACAAGTTTTCAGCTCATTTGGGTAAACGCCAAGGAGTACAACTGCTGGATCATACGATAAGAGTACGTTTAGTTTTGTAGGAAACTGACAAATTCTCTTCTGAGGTGGCTGTACCATTTTACATTTTCACCAGCAACGCCCTGATTGCTCCACACGTGCACCCATTTTGGTATGGCCAGTCATTTTCATTCTAACCACCTTGGAGGACAGTCAGTTTCTTGCAGAGCTAAACACAGACTTATCATATGATCCAGCCACTGCATTCCTAGGTGTCTACCCAAGTGAGCTGAAAACTTACCTCCACAAAAACCCTGCACACCAAATATTTATAGCAGCTTTATACATAACTGCTGAAACTTGGAAGCAACCAAGATATCTTTCAACTGGACAAATATCCATACAACAAAATATTATTCAGCAAAAAAAGAAATGACCTATCAAACTATGAAAAGACATCGAGAAACCTTAAATGCATATTGCTCAGTGAAAGGAGCTAGTGTGAAAAGGCTACATACTATATAATCCCAACTATATGACATTCTGGGAAAGTCAAAACTATGGAGATATGGGCTTCCCTGGTGGCGCAGTGGTTGAGAGTCCGCCTGCCGATGCGGGGGACACGGGTTCGTGCCCCGGTCCGGGAAGATTCCCACATGCCGTGGAACGGCTGGGCCCGTGAGCCATGGCTGTTGAGCCCGCGCGTCCGGAGCCTGTGCTCCACAACGGGAGAGGCCACAACAGTGAGAGGCCCACATACCGCAATAAAAAAACAAAACAAAACAAAACAAAAAAACCTAGAATGTACAATACAGTGGACACTAATGTAAATTATGGACTTCAGTTAATACAATATATTAATATTGGCTCAACTGTAACAAATATACCACACTAATACAAGATATTACTAAGGGAGGGAACTGTATGTGTGTGTGGGAGGGTATATGGGAACTCTGTACTTTCCCCTCATTTTTCTGTTAACCTAAAACTGTTCTAAAAAATAAAGTCTATTAATTTTATAAAAAGTGTCACTACTGGGCTAGTCCATAGTTATGCACATTTATGACTAAAGTTGAAAAAGGTCAATATTTTTAGCATAAGGACAATATGTTTTAAAATAATTAAAAAGCAAATGCGTGAAAGAGGACGGTTTTTTTTTGTTTTTGCTTTTTAGTGTTTATAGTTTCCAGCAAGAACAGAAGAGAAAAATAATAGGCTTAAAATGCATGGGTGGTTATGGTAATGATGGTGGTGGTGAGTGGGATCGAGGAACTAGACATTCTGGTTTACATATTAGGAAAAATGTCCTGGATGTTCAGACAGAAGTGCTCTGCTGAGGTCACGAAAAACTCTCCTGTCAAAGGGCAGACAACTTCCACCCTGGGGTTGAGTACCCACCCACCTGGAGGCACAGAAGAGACTGGTGGTTCCCAACTGGGATACGCCACATACCTTGTGGACTTTTGGAAGTCAGTGGGAAAGGTTTTTAGTTGTCAGAATGACTGGGAGGCTCTATTGGTGAAATATTCTGGAATCCACGGACAGACCCACACAGTGATGAATTTCCTTGTCCAAAATGCTAATGATACCCTATCCCCTGACACCTCCATGAAAGATAATTCTCTAAGCATTTCACAATGCTCCAGGTAGCAGCATGCCATGTGGGACAGGCTAAGGGCTTGTGTGATTGGATCTCTAACTTTCATTTTTAGGTAGAAAGGTCTCAAAGGGAAATATTAAATTCTCGCACAAACCTAGGTCAGGCTGAAGACCACTGGTGTTTTCGTCAATGGTCAGGTTGGTGTAGAGGGGGGCCGCTGTGGAGCCGGCTCGGTCGCAGGGTACGGCATAGATGTCAAAGAGATCCTTCAGGTCCTTGCGGCTCCTCACACTGGGTGCGGGATGGAGAACATCTCACCTTTGGCATTGTTATAACAAGGTAAGGGTCAGACAAGAAAGGCTAAGAAGAAACCCAGCCATACCTGAATGATTTGAACAGCTCAACAAACTCCACAAAACTCATGCTGCTGTCTGAAACCATGAAGCTCTGAAAGCCCTTCATTCCTCCTTTGATCCGCCCATGCCAGCTGCTGCTGCTCCAAGCACTGCAACAAAGACATGGCCTTAATGGGCAGAACCGGGACCAGTTTTGTCATTCTGCCCCAAGAGACATACTCTGATTAGCAACATGAACAAAAACATGGACTGCAAGTCATTGAAGGTTTAGGTTCTTTTCTTTTCTTTCTAAGCATTGTTTTAATCACGTACATCTTTTCATTTCTCTCAAAATTAATCCACATTGCATCGGAGGAAGTAAAACTTTATACACTGAAACCACTTCATGTTTATAGCTTATTTAATAAGGGCACAAAGTTGAGGTTAATATCCCTCTACTAATCATAACAGTTCTTTGAAATCTCAGGTCAATGGGAGAAAAAAAACACATAAATTCAGTGGTTTTGAAGAAAAGTCATTTTAAAAAAGAGCTCCAAATTACTCAGTCATGACTTAGGGAAGATTATGCATGTTCTTTCCCATATTCTAAAATATAGAAACACATTTGAGAAGAAAATCTTGAATGTATTAAGGTCTTCTCTTTTTCCTTCCTTAACCAGTTCTTAGATGAAAACAAGGATGGGCTTTTAATGTTAATGGAAAATGTGAGTCACAAAAATATTAAGGATGGAAAGAAGCCAACTCTGCCTAGAATTATATTTGCACCTACCAAGCCTGGATGTATTTAATATAAAAATATCAGTCAACGGGGTCAAAAATTCAGTCTAGCTGTTTCACAATATTTTTAAAATTTTCTACACTGGTTCCCTGAGAGGAGAGTATGAGAAATGTTTTGACTGGTTTTTGGTCAAATCAATGACTAGGATCTTTTTTTTTTTTTTTCATTTTTGCTTTTGTCTCTTATTTTTTACTTTTGAAATATTTCAAATATGTAAGAAAGTAGAGAGAATACTATAATGAATAGCTAGTTTGTCCTCAATCCTGCCAATAGTGTTTATTCATGAAAAATTATTTTGTGTTGACATCAGAAGGTCACCTCCATTAATGGAAGAGTAATACAAATGGATAGATTTATTGTACTTTGTAGGCTTGGGTTATTGATCGCCAATGTGGTATGGGAAACAGAGGGTGGAGGTTCAGGAAGAGGAAAAAGATCTGATAACAAAATGGCTTATCATTTGCATTTAAACAAGTACATTCCCTGCCTTCCTTCCTTCTGGTTCCAGGTTCAGCCTCTGTCTGTAGGCACCCATCTCCCTCTGACTTTAGGAAACTCTATCAGTCCACTTGTTCCCTTCCTAGGGCTCAGTCTTGCTGTCTCCTTGAAAAGCATTCAGGCTGACTTTTCTTCTCCTGTTTTGTCTTCTCTTTCTGGTTTAGAATACTTGGTGGGCACTGCCCCCTGTCCTTCTATGGCAGGGTCCTCTGATCTTGCATCTGGCATGGTAGTTTCTTTACTTTTACCTCTTTGAAAAGATTTTCCTCCTTTACTTTGTCCTTCCTTTTCCTGCTTATGAGTGATTAAAATAAAGGGAAAGACCACTTAATCCAAGTTCTCTGGCTATTTTATTTACCCGGGATACTGTATAGGCTGAAATATAATGTAAAGAATTCTGATTCTTTGTAGCTTTAATTTTGTTACAAAGCTACAAACCGGGCTTCCCTGGTGGCGCAGTGGTCATCCTTTTCCTGCTTATGAGTGATTAAAATAAAGGGAAAGACCACTTAATCCAAGTTCTCTGGCTATTTTATTTACCCGGGATACTGTATAGGCTGAAATATAATGTAAAGAATTCTGATTCTTTGTAGCTTTAATTTTGTTACAAAGCTACAAACCGGGCTTCCCTGGTGGCGCAGTGGTCAACAATCCACCTGCCAATGCAGGGGACACGGGTTCGAGCCCTGGTCCGGGAAGATCCCACATGCTGCAGAGCAACTAAGCCCACGCACCACAACGACG